>NW_028319231.1:20000-320000 GCF_062004578.1 Staurois parvus | reverse complement strand
GCGGGGGGCACGTGCATGGGAGCCCCTAACCTGGAACAGGCTGGATGAAGTACATGTCTGTGATCCATCCTGCCCATGTCACATGCTTGCAGTAAATGCACCGTGGGCAGCCAGGAACTGGTCAAAAATAAAACTGACCCAAAATCATCATTGTTTCACTTTAATGTCCATAGTAACATGATGTACTTTTTTTCAGGAGATAAAATCCAGACATCATGACCTGCCCTATGAAGGCATCAGGGATGAGTAAGCATCTAAAAGGAAAACTAACACAAGTGTTTGCGGAGAATGTGGACGGCTTATATGATGAAGTGGGATCTCTCTGCATCCTAACCCATCAGGAGTATATAGATCTGTACACGACTCCGGAACATGGAGAGAGAACGGAGAGACTGATAGACCTCATTCTACAGAAGGGAGAGCCGGCCTGTGAGAAGTTCTGGGATCATCTCGAGAACATGATTTCCAGGTTTCCAGACTTGCGTGGTGTGTCTACAGTTTTGAGTGAGTTATCTTCTTTCATTTCAATAATTCAGAAGCGTCATAATGTTTGAACATTTCCTGTCTTTCCCGTATTCAATACAATCAGTGAACATTCTTTACTCCCTTATGGTCAAAGCCCCGTAACTCAAAGGATCGGATTTAGTAAAAGCAAATGTAAAATTGTAATCTAGACTTGTGTTGCTGGTTAATTTTAGCACCTTTGCTCACCCAGCAAACAGGATCCCTTAACTTATCTGTCAAAGCCGAAACTTCAGGACGTATGTAGCACTACCCCCGTAGGAGCTGCTCAAGAATATTTAATGTGGGTCCCTCTATAGTCCTGAGTTACCAGCTCTTCAGCACTCCCACACATCATACATTCACAGTCAGGAATCCAGTCATGAAATGTTGGTTTTGTTGATTTTATTTGGGGGATATCAACTTGGATGGGGTATAGGGGTGTACTGGATGCCTCATGGACTGATTCTCGAGGACAGCTTTCCTGAAATATATACAACTTTCTCTTTAAAGCCTCAACAAACTTTGTTGGAGTGCTAGCCAGCACCTCCAAAAGACAAAGCCGCTAATGTCCTGAGCAGGGGACCCAGATCCTGTGTCTTTCAAAAAGTAGAGCCACTAGCAAGGGAGCAAATCTGGTTTCCCACCAGAGTGTTCCTTCCCCAGTCCACCCAGGGGTTTCAGGTTTACGCTCTCAGGGTGTTCTCCTGCACAGCATGTGGAAGGGTGAAGTTACTAGGCTTGTGAGCTGGATGGCTCCCTCCTTTTCCACAGGTGATCCTCCTCAAAGGGACCAGCTTGCAGGCAGGCTCCGACTCAGTGAGCCCCGTGGCTGCCTCCCAGCACTCTCCTCTCTCCTCCTGTCTTCCACCTGACCATCACCTCTCACACCTCCTCCTTCCTCCTACTCCTCCTGACTAAGAAATCTCCCTCCCCTTTTTAGGAATCTTGCCCCTTCAAGCCTCCTGTTCAGAATTGTCCAAAGTCCCTACAGGGGTGCGGCCAGCTACCCCTCAGATCTGCCTTCTGCCTCTGAGGCCCTCACAGAGAACCTCAGATCAGGGGGAAATTCCACAGAGGCTGGTCTGCAGAGCTCCTCACCCCTGTCCTAAATTTGACCCCAACTGGCTATTATTCCCGAGCCACCTAGCAGCTCTTGACTACCATTATTGGGATCTAACTCCCCCCTAGTGTAACTAGGAGGGTGGTACACATACTTATATTAACTGTGTGCATGGACCACCCCTAAGACCCCTCTAAAGCCCCCATTGTCCCACAATGTGCTACAGCCTGCTACAGTCCTAAAAATCATGATCACATCATGGTGAAGCAAAGAGACAGAACACTTTATTGTCACCAATCAAAAGTGATGTTTGGAGGCCACAAAGGGCCTCTTCCTCAAGTAGTAGCCAGATACAGAGCCCCCATCACCCCCAGTGCTCCTATCACAGCTCCATCCAGCTCTGTTCAGGCATTCCCTGTTTCCACCGCGTTCCTGTTCTCTCTGCACTGCTACAGCCCAGAATTTCCTTGTTCCTCTTCTGATAGTTCAGTCCTAGTTTTCTCCTGCACTTGCTTGTTCCAGCTCTGTTCAGGCTTTGCTTTTTTCCAGCCTGGTTCCATCCTCTACTCTGCTACACCCTGGGATTTCCTTGTGACTCTTCTTACAGTTCATTCTTTATTTTTCCTGGATTTCAAACCACACTAATGATCCCGGGAGTGGCCTGGAGGGTATTTAAGCCTTTAAAAAGGCTCTTCTTACCAGCTACCTGAGACGTATAATACTGCAGCTATTGCCTGATTGTTGCTGCTGTGGACTGCCCAACTGCTCTCACTGCCTGCCTCAGCCTTACCATTTTCCTTAATCCCCCTGGAAAACGGTGAACTCCGGCTGTACTCCCCCCCCGCTATAACCAGCTCCTGGTCTGTCTTGCTCACCCCACTATGATCTTCTCCTATTGCCTGCTCCTTGACCATGGTCACTTTCTGGCCTGCCTCCCATGCACTATAAGATCTTCCCTGCACCCCCATCCATGCTCAGATCTTGCTCTGCCACTAACAACTTCCCTCTGCTCATTCCAATCATGATCCCCCTAATCTGCTACACTTTCCTCCCTGGTGATGATAACCTTCTTGTGTGCTTCCTTACCTGCCAACCACAACCAGTTCTTAATCTACATTTCTTTCTTCTCCCCAATCACAAAGGTCCAGGTTCAGCCTTCAAACCTCAAAGTTTCTACTCTGTCACTCCTATTCCCGGTACACAATCAGTTTAGACTATGTGTCCTATGTGTCCTCCTCTCCAAGTCACAATTAAAGTGATATTACAAGCAGATTATTATTATTATTTTAAATAAACATGACTATACTCCCCTCCTCTGTGCACTGGTTTTGCACAGAGCAACCCATTTCCTTCTCTTCTCGGGTCACCCACAGCTTGCTATGGGGGCACCTGAGCAGGCTCGCTCCTGAGCTGCTGCTCTGTGTGACCATTCACACACTGAGCATGACTCGGCCCATTCTCTCCTGATTGGCTCACTGGCTGTGATTGCTGTCTCAGCCAATGAGGAGGGAGAGATCCAGGAGGGACAAGGCTTCTGTGCACATCGCGGATCCAGATGGGGCTCAGGTAAGTGTAGGGGGGCTAAAGAGATCTGAATGGAGTTGGGTTTTGAGGGATTGTGTTATGTATACCCTCCCTTAGGACCCGTTCACTCTAGAATGCAGTGCAGGAGAGCTGCGTTCCTATTGCAACGCCCTTGAGATCTGCTGCAGGGGTCAGTTCAAAGTTAACAACACCCCAAATGCAGGTTGCAAATGTCTGCACCGGCCCACACAGGATCACATGGTACAAAAGTTCCATGCAATGTGGTTGCAGTACGTTTAAAAAAGGAGTGCGTGTACTACTTTTGGTGCGGTGCACTGCATGTGAATTGCACAGGAACCTCACAGCATTCCATGTGCGATTTCACATGTAGTTTCTAGTGTGGATGGGCCCTTAAACTTTGACATCATAATCATGAATTGGAATACTTTTTGTAAAGAGCTATGAGAGCTGGGGCTTACCCAATGCTTTAGTGCCAAAATTTATTTTAGAATATTGGTGCGTGTAGAAATCACAGAACCCAATAGGAAAATATTGACATTACATCAATCCAGGGGCATACCTACAAGGATCACAGGGGTAACAATAGTGATTTGGTCCTATGCTCTAGGGAGCCCATGCAGCTCCCCTGTACACCTGGATAGGAGGGGAGGTGGGGGTGACATGTAGAGGAAACGATCCCCTCCATTTTCCTCCTGCAACCATTGAAAGCCTGCTTCTCCTTCTCTCCCTCTCACAGGCATTCATTGGCTGCAGGAGGAAAGTGGAGGGGATTGATTCCTTTATATGCCACCCCCGCCTCCCCTCCTATCCAAGTCCTGGTACTCCCTGGCTCCTCCTCACTGCCGGAATCCCCCTTTCCCTCTCCAACCAGCTGCTGTGGGGATGAGTCAGGATGGACAGTGGAAAAGAGGCTGGTAAATATGTCATTTGCCAGCCCCTTCCTTTTCTGAATGAACAATTGATACCGATCAAACTGTGTTTACTATGCTTCAGTTTGCGAATGAACAAGAAGCTCTGTACAAGGCTATTCCTGTCCATTCATTCTGTGCAGCTGAAGATGCAGAGATGGAGATGGAGAGCTGTGTCCTCAATCTCCTTTCTCTGTCTCAAAGGTGGAACATCAGAGGTCTGTTTAGACCCCTGATATTTCAACAAAGTCCAACAGGGTTCCTAAGAAAAAAAATTGAAACATTTAAAAAAACTGTAAAAAAATAAAATAAATATAATGGTAAAAAGTAATAAAAAAACTAATAACTATCAACCCCAGTGGCAGAACTACCAGGGCGTAAAGGTCACACTGGGCCCTGACATTCCACCACCATGGGGAGCCCCAAGACAGCATGAAGAAGGCCTGCTGCAGAACATATAAAAGGGCCCCAGGATCAGTGGAAAGGGCCCTTCTCCCAAAGGGAGGAGCTCCAGCCAGGGGTCAGGAGGACCCTTCTTGGTTTCTTGCACCAGGGCCCTGAGGGTTCTAGTTACTCCTCTGACAAGATCTATAATGTACCCCAATTGAAACTACTTAAACACTGAGGGTCTGAGGTAGGCAGACTATAATGCATTCATAGATCCCCGATTAGAAGCTTTCCCATGTGTGACTTGAGTAGTCTGAACACAAGCTGTAGACATTCAGTCTGAATGTGTCACTCCATGGACTTCAGGTGGAGGCAGGACTACTTTGTGGTTCAACTTTCACTTTGAAACATGGTGGTCTGCGGAGTCTGTGCTGTGTATCCTGGTGGGGGAGTTTCCTTTTTTGTGCTCATCCAGAAGTTGGCTTGAGTAAGTAGATACATACACAGAAAAGCACTTTGAATCCCAAATCCAGCAATCAAGTATATTTTACTGCCATGGGAAAACGAAGGAATATAACAATCATACCTTTTTAAGCTCTCCACTTTCAGACATAAATTAGGCCCTCTTTACCCTTGCGTAGGCTAATAGGCTACTATAGTTGTAGTAGTGTTATTACCGTATCCGTATTTTCCAATTGATTAATTGATTACAATGTTGCAAGTAGACTGGTAATACAGAAACATATAATAAAATAACAATTTATTTTCTTACAGAACTTCATACAAGAAAAACTACCTTTCATCAGTTTGCAGAAAAAATGAACATGGAACCACACCTGACTACAAAATTGACTCTGAGGGATATCTTGAGTGTTGGCTTAGATAATGTACATGACAAACCTCCTAAAACTATAGAGGATCTTCCCGGGAATTACTTAAGGAAACTTATGGCCTTAAACAGGGCTGCAAGAGACGTTCTTCTTGAGAAAGAACAGCCTACTGGTGTTGACATATATGATGATGATGATGACAACCTATTTAATTCTTCTTTGATTACAGGTGATAATCCATCTGCCTCCATTCACCCCCTGGATGTCCTGTGTCTTCTCCTGCATTGCTCAGACAGTTTTCTGCAACAAGAGATTGTAACCAAATTGTCCATGTGCCAGTTTGCTGCCCCTCTGCTGCTCCCTTCTGGTGACGGGTCACACTGCACCCTCATGCTTTGGGCAATGAGAGACATAGTGAAGAAGTGGAGACCTCAGTCATTAGCGGACAGTAAAGGGTTCAGAGAAGAAAATGTGGTCAATACTTCCATGCCAATCTTCTCATTTGTCAGACTTGGAAAAAACAAATTATCAAAATCAAAAATCCTGAATCAAGTTCTTAATCCACCTCAGCTACTTATTAACGTCTTCATACATGACAATATGGAAGGAGGGAACATTAAGAGGGAAATATCTGATGGACTGGTAGAAGTTTCCTGGTATTTTCCCTGTGGTACGTCTGATGTTTTCCCAGAACCCATCGCAGTGACCAACCTACGAGGAGACCTGGAGACCAACTGGGACCAGTTCATGATTCTGACAAGAATTTCATCAGCTGTGTTTACATTCATTGAGGATATTTCTGAGAGAGAATTCAGATTGCTATCATCCTGCCCTACCACTGACACCCAGTATTACTTCATTGTTACTCCCGGTCCTGGCAAACCTGTGAGTACACAGACACAGAAGACCCTTCAAGACTTAATGCCAGTTCTAAAGATGAAAAAATCATATGTGATAATACATGCAGGCACAGCAAATAAGGTGGAATTTGTAAAAAAACTACAAAGTACTATTATTAATTTCTTAAATGGTAAGCCAAAAGAAAATAAAATGAGAGACCTTGAGACAGAAACTCATGGATTGGACATCCAAGTGGATGAGAGAGTTCCTGAATGTCAGAAGGCCAGGGAACGTGCCAGGAGAATTACAGGAGAAATAACAAACGTGTCTGAGTATAAGAACATCACTATGAAGTTACAGGGAGATCTCTGGAGACAGTTATCTAATGTGGAAAAGGAACTTTGCAGAATGACAAGGCAAGGTGGTAAAGACACTCAATATTATCAAGATGAACTGATGAAGAAACGTATTTCACTGCATGAGGAACAATATAAGCATGATCTGCCCCATGGTATAATGCTCTTTATTGATGCAATCACTCATTTGTCTGAGATTGAGAAACAATATTTTCTGAAATGGATGAAATTTGAACTTGATTCAATTGCTAGAAATCATCTTTCTAATCTTCAAGCTGAATACAAAGAAAAATGTAACAATATCTTAATAAGGAAGAGCTCAGACAGATAGACCAGAAAATCTCTGACAGTTTTTTAGGAATTGAACATTTCCTACGTGAGATGGGACAGTTTTATGAAGCTGAATGTTCCATGGCTAAAGAAAACAAAATACAAAAAAGCCAAAGACAATTTGCTGGACTGCCAGGAATTGCTGCCGATCTCTTGATGAATGGTTTCCCATTGGAGCTAATAGATGGAGATGCCTCCAACATTCCCCTACGATGGATAACTGATGTTCTAAAGGAGCTGGATAACAAAACAGGGGGGAAATGCAGAATGAGAGTAATCACAGTGCTGGGAGTGCAGAGTACAGGAAAATCCACCCTTCTCAACACCATGTTTGGTCTGCAGTTCCCGGTGGCCAGTGGAAGATGCACACGAGGAGCCTTCATGACTCTTCTTAATGTGAAAGAGAACTTCCAGGAGGAGCTGGGCTGTGACTTCATCCTGGTGATTGACACTGAAGGGCTGAAAGCTCCAGAGTCGACTTCCTTGGAGGACAGTTATGAACATGACAATGAACTGGCCACACTAGTGGTTGGGTTGAGTGATATCACTATAATCAATATGTCAATGGAAAACACAACAGAAATGAAGGATATCTTACAGATTGTAGTCCATGCTTTTCTTAGAATGAAAGAAATAGGAAAGAGACCCAACTGTCAATTTGTACATCAGAATGTGAGTGATGTGTCTGCTCATGACAAGAACATGAGAGACAGGAAGAAACTTCTGGAACATCTGAATAAAATGACAAAATTAGCTGCAGAGATGGAAAACAAAAGTGAGATAAAAACTTTCAGTGATGTCATGCAATACAATCTGGAGAAAGACAATTGGTACATTCCTGGGCTCTGGCTTGGGGTCCCACCAATGGCTCCAGTAAATTCTGGGTACAGTGAACATGTGTCTGAATTAAAAAAGCATTTACTAGAATTAATGACAAACAAAGAATCCCTGCACAGGCCTTTAAACATTCCTGAATTTTTAACATGGATAGAAAGTTTATGGAACGCTGTAAAACATGAGAAATTCATCTTCAGTTTCAGGAACAGCCTGGTGGCAGATGCTTATAATAAACTATCTATACCTCTCCTGCCTCTGCTCCTAACTCAAACGCATTGACTCCTGCTGTTTTCCCCCTGGGTAAATGCACCTCTCCTGCCTCTGCTCCTAACTCAAACGCATTGACTCCTGCTGTTTTCCCCCTGGGTAAATGCACCTCTCCTGCCTCTGCTCCTAACTCAAACGCATTGACTCCTGCTGTTTTCCCCCTGGGTAAATGCACCTCTCCTGCCTCTGCTCCTAACTCAAACGCATTGACTCCTGCTGTTTTCCCCCTGGGTAAATGCACCTCTCCTGCCTCTGCTCCTAACTCAAACGCATTGACTCCTGCTGTTTTCCCCCTGGGTAAATGCACCTCTCCTGCCTCTGCTCCTAACTCAAAATCGCTTTCACTCCTGTTATATTCAGAACAAATGGTGTATTTTATATTTGTGTGTATGTTGAGCAGTCCTCACCTTCAGTTGCACCCAGTTTACGACTGTAGCCTGGTTCCTATGAGACATCCCCCAACATTCATGTGAGCCTTATCAGCTTCTAATTGGGGTGGAGTTGAATGCTCATTTGAGCATCTCCCTATAAATTCAGATCAGCTCATGGGGGAGATCTCTGATGGGGGGCACAGTCTCTGATGGGGGTGCTGCTTCTGACGGAGTGCGGCTTCGAAAGAGTGCGAAGCAGTTAAACACAGCAGTTGCGGCTTCGAAAGAGTGCGAAGCAGTTAAACACAGCAGTTGCGGCTTCGAAAGAGTGCGAAGCAGTTAAACACAGCAGTTGAACTAAAGCAGGAGAAAGACACAACAACAGCAAGAAACTCTACTGCATGCTGGACAGACTGCAAGCAGACACCCTGGGAAACATCTCTTACATGCCTGACTCCCACTCTGTGTACCTCTATATAATACACTCCTCCTCTTCATACTACTATCCTCTGTTCCCAAATCTCATTTCTTTACCCCTCTGCTCCACCCCAAAACTTGCACATCTCCCCCTCATTGCTATCATCTCCCTACTACTGCTCTCATCACCCCCCACAATGCCTCTTCTACTCCTTCTCATTTTCCTCTCCTCCATTCCCAAAATCCATTCACTATATCCCTCTGCTCCTCCTAAACATTTGTACATTGTGTCCTCACTGCTTCCTTCGCCCCTCTATGGCACCCACCACCTCCTCCTATTATTCCACTCTCCCACTGACCCCAACACCTCCACTAGGAGTTTCTCACGCTCCTGCACATCCCGTTCCCATGCCACCTTTCTCACCCTTCTCCTCCTCCTAGCCGCGGGAGACATCTCCCCGAATCCTGGCCCTCCACCACCTCCCTCACCCGCACAACACCCTCCCGCCGCCATGTCCTACCGCAACCTAGTATCTGTCCCCCTGCTCCCTAAAATCTCCCCCCCGTTTTCATGTGCACTCCTGAACGCCCGATCGGTGTGCAACAAGCTTACCGCCATCCACGACCTCTTTGTTTCCCGCTCCCTCAACCTCCTGGCGATCACGGAAACCTGGATCCAGCCCACTGACTCTACCTCCCCTGCTGCACTCTCCTATGGAGGTCTCACCTGGACCCACTCACCCAGACCTAACGGTCGTAAAGGTGGTGGAGTTGGTCTGCTCCTGTCACCGCGGAGCACCTTCCGAGTCCTCCCAAACCCCCCCTCCCTATCCTTCTCCTCCTTCGAGGCCCACTGCGTCCGACTATTCTCCCCAACCCCCCTGAAGATTGCTGTGATATACCGGCCTCCTGGATCCATACCCCGCTTCCTGGAAGACTTCTCCTCCTGGCTACCCTTCTTCCTCTCCTCTGAGCTACCCACCATCATTCTTGGGGATTTCAACATCCCTGTCAACCTTGACAACCCGGACACAGCCCGTCTCCTCCACTTAACCTCCTCCTTTGCACTTGCACAGTGCATACAATCCACCACCCACTCCGACGGTAATATCCTTGATCTTGTCTTCTCCAACCGCTGCGCTCCCCACAACCTCACTAACACCCCCTTCCCTCTCTCTGACCACAACCTGATCACCTTCTCTATCTCCTCGTCCTCCAACGCCTACCCCTCCAAATGTCACACTACTACCAGCCGTAACCTCCGCAACCTTAACCCTGCCCCCCTCCACTCTGCAGCTGATCAACTCCACGACCGCATCCTCCCCCTGTCCTGCCCCGACTTGGCTATGACTGCCTACAACAACGCGCTGTCAGCAGCCCTTGACTCACTAGCGCCTTTAACCACACGCAACATCAGACTCCGACCGCTCCAGCCCTGGCAGACTGATCACACCAAAACCCTCAAACGACGCAGTCGTGCCCTGGAGCGACTATGGCGCAAAACAAAATCCCAACAAGCTTTCACCTGCTACAAATCTGCCTTCCGCACCTACACCTCCTCCCTCCACGCAGCCAAACAAGCCTACTTCCTGACCCTCATCAAGGCCCTCTCCTCCAATCCTCGCCGACTCTTCTCCACCTTCAACTCTCTACTCTCTCTACCCCCACCTCCACCCAGCACCTCGCTCACCGCCCTTGAGATTGCCAATCACTTCAAAAACAAGATTGACACAATTCGCAAGGACATTGCCGCAACTCACACGCCCTCTCAACCCGTCCCCTCTCACACAGCTACCCCCTCATCCCCCCTCCCCCTCGACATTACCCGCAGGGACTTCGTCACTGCTCAAACTCCCTCCGACCCCGTTCCCCCTCACTCAGCTACCCCCTCATCACCCCTCTCCCACGGCCCCACCACTGCTCTGACCTCCACTCCCACCCCACCCTACATTCCTCATACTGAAGCTCCCCCAACACTCCACACCTTTGACCTTACTACCATTGAGGAAGTCTCCAAGATCCTCTCTGATGCCCGCCTCACCACTTGCCCCCTCGACCCTATCCCCTCACAATTCCTACGACCTCCCTCCCCCTCCATCCTACGCTCCCTCACCCACATCTTTAATCTCTCCCTCTCCTCCGGCACTTTCCCCTCCCCACTGAAGCATGCACACATCACCCCCATACTTAAAAAGCCCTCCCTGGACCCCAATGACCCGAACAACCTCAGACCCATCTCCCTGCTCCCACTTACATCTAAACTCCTCGAGCGTCTCGTCTACACCCGCCTATGCTCTCACCTCAACGACAACAACCTCCTCGATCCCCTACAGTCTGGCTTCCGCCCCCTACACTCCACCGAAACCGCCTTACTCAAACTCTCCAACGACCTTCTAACCGCCAAAGCTAATGGCCACTATTCAGTGCTCCTACTCCTTGACCTCTCTGCGGCCTTCGACACAGTTGACCACCCCCTCCTCCTCAAAATACTACACTCCCTCGGCCTCAGAGATTCTGCTCTCTCCTGGCTCTCATCCTACCTGTCACAACGCTCTTTCAGCGTTACCTATAATGCTACCACCTCCCCCTCACTCCCCCTCTCTGTTGGGGTCCCTCAAGGCTCTGTCCTTGGGCCCCTTCTCTTCTCCATCTACACCTCCTCCCTTGGCCAACTCATACACTCTCACGGCTTCAACTACCACCTCTATGCCGACGACACACAAATCTATCTCTCAACCCCCCACCTCACCCCTTCGGTCTCTGCCCAAATCACACACCTACTGAGCGACATATCAGATTGGATGTCGCTCCACTTCCTTAAACTGAATCTCTCCAAAACCGAGCTCCTTGTCTTCCCCCCAGCCCGAACCCCACCCCCCATTGACTTCTACATCACATCCAACAACGCCAATATCAAACCCGCTCTGCAGGCCAGAGTACTTGGTGTCATTCTGGACTCCAACCTATCCTTCCAGCCCCAAGTCCAATCTTTAACAAACTCGTGCAGACTCCACCTCCGCAACATCGCCAAAATCCGCACGTTCCTAACCCCAGAAACCACTAAACAGCTCATCCACTCCCTCATCATATCACGACTCGACTACTGCAACTCCCTCCTCACTGGCCTGCCTCGCCGCTGGCTATCCCCGCTTCAGTCGATCCTGAATACGGCTGCCAGACTCATTCACCTTTCCAACCGCTCCATTTCCGCCACCCCCCTCTGCCAATCCCTCCACTGGCTTCCGATTGCGCAACGGATCAAATTTAAAATCCTAACACTGACGTACAAAGCTGTCCACCATACTGCCCCGAACTACATCACTGACCTAATATCCAAGTACCGCCCAACACGCACACTCCGCTCCTCACAAGACCTCCTTCTCTCTAGTTCCCTGGTCTCCTCCTCCCATGCCCGCCTCCAGGACTTCTCCAGGGTGTCACCCATCCTCTGGAACTCCCTGCCCCAACCCATCAGATTATCACCTACTCTCCTCTCCTTTAGGCGCACCCTGAAAACCCATCTCTTCAGGGAAGCCTACCTCACCCCCTGCTAACTTGCCGACCTCCTCCACTCTTCCTACCACTCCATCCCCCACAGCTATCTCCTCCTGTACCACTATCCCATCCCTTCTAGATTGTAAGCTCGAAAGAGCAGGGCCCTCGATCCCCTCATGTTTTGCATTGTATTGGTATTGTTCTGTCACATGTTCTGTCCCCCTTTGTAATGTACAGCGCTGAGTGAACTATTGGCGCTTTATAAATACTGTATAATAATAATAATAATAATATACGATACTCACAGTGGGAATGGGAGTTCAGAAAAGCTGTCCATGATTGGCTGATCCGTACAGAGACAAACGTTAAGAATCAGACTGCAGAGAGTCTAAGTGATGGACTTTGCTTTAAATTTAAAAATGAGCTCAACAGTTTGTTGATTAGTAAAGAAATTAAAATGTTAGAACTGCTGGAAAACTACTTTGACAATAAAAATGAAAATGTTCATCTAATAGAACGATACAAACAAGATTTTATTCTGAGCACAACATTCCTGAAGGAGGAAATGAAAAGAAATTCTCTTCTGAAGTTGGATGAGGCTGTTTCTATTCAGAAAGGGAAATTCAAAATTCAGACAATGCAAAGTAATGCCCAGAAATTGATTGAAGACAAAATCACAGATCTCAAGAGGTGCCAAGAGAAAAAAAGAATGCTGAATAATGTACAGTTAAAGAGAGAATTTGAGGAGATGTGGAAGAAGACATTGAGAGATCTACAGATTGAGAAATTAAAAATGCACATTGTCAGTAGATCTATGTTACAGCAGCTAATGAATGACATGAGCAGTAAAGGATCGGCTGTAAATGAACACTTACTGGGTGTGAAGGACTTGGCAGATATCCCACAGACTGATTTCCAGATTGATGAGAAATATTCTGAGAGTGGATGGTGCAAGATACTGAAAGAAACAGTGTCAGATGAAATTGGTTGTAGGTCCCGAAATGAGCATTTTGACAAAATAAATGATTTTGCTCATTCTCTTATAGAGAACTGTGACCAATATATCACAGGGAAGGTGAGGACTGGAGAGGACTATTGTGACAACTACTGCCTGGAATTACTTCATATGATTACAACAGAGATTTCTAAACAGTCCAAAAATCTTCATTTGTCCACATGGTTTGAACTGGATATCAAGCTTCAGATTCTTGGGAAAGCTTCCAGAGAATTTCAGGAGATGCATGAGAAATTCATTAAAGAGAACGATCCAAAACTGTGTTTGGAGAAACTAAAGCCGGGATATTTAGAAACATTTATCAGTCTATTTCAAGAGAAAGATATTTGTCAGACTAAAGCCAAAGAATTCTGTGATCGATGCATAAAACCAGCAATGAGGGATCATGTTTTCCACCATCTTGGGCAAAAAATAATGGATAGCATAGTAGAAAGTTCAGACAACAAGACATTCAGCAGTAGAACATTTTTTCAAGATTTCTTACTGAAGGAGCTGCTAGAAGAAATGTCCTTTCAGGAATATGTGAAGTATATACGGTCATATGAGGAATATACAAGAGCCCGGATACTGCATTACACTGAAACATATGCAACACCCCAAATCCTAAAACCATTACAAGAAGATCTGCTCTCTTCACTGGACACAAAGATAAGATCGGCTCTTACTGAAGACAACTCTCTTAAAAGTTTATCTGTCTCAGATTTTTTTAAAAGTGTATGTGAGATACTAAAGGAAGAATTAGTAATCCCACAGAATGAGATGCAAGCGGTCACTTTCCAGAACAAGGCTGATGTTGGCCAATTTTCATCTGACATTCAGCTCTTCCTCCAAGATACAGAAACAGAAGTCTTATCAGAGCTGCAATCTATGGATATAAAGTTTGTACTCTCCAGGGTGGAGGTGAAGCCTCAGGATGAATTGTTCAGGAAGATTGTTGGCTGTGGGAAGCAATGTCCATTCTGTGGTGTCCCCTGTGAGGCCGGAGGTGATGAACACAAGGAGCACTTTGCTACCATCCACAGACCTGAAGGCCTGGGAAGATACAGATGGATTTGTACTCAAAAGTTACGCACTGATATATGTAGTACATCTGTTGTGTCTAAAGGAAAATTTAGAAATTCAGACACAGAATCCAAACCACACCCATACAAAGAGTATCGTACCATTTATCCAGACTGGTCCATCCAACCAGATCCCAGCATCGAGTCATCAGATTACTGGAAATATATTTTTGTTACATTTAATGAGAAATTTGCTGAAGAATACAAGACAAAACCATCAAATCTACCAGACGGCTGGAAATCCATCACAAAAGAAAAAGCTCTGCAAAGCTTAAAGAAAATGTTCAACAGCTAAACAGAGAAGACAAATCACCACAACGTGTAATTCATCATCCAAGTCATTGTCTGCAAATAGTTTACACTTATGAAAAATAAAAACCTTTCCATGGATTTTCTCTAATTGGAAAAACATTTCAAATATTTCCCTCACCACCACGGCCACAGTAACCAGGGTGTGACAGAATGTCTGAGAATCCTCATCCCCCCCCATGATATAATGGGATCATTGCTTCTCCCAGAAGATTCCAGAACATTCCAAGTCATATTACAGGTGGTGGTTGTATCCATGGACTATGACATTCCTAACACTGCACTGGAAATGTTATAGATGATCTCTCTCTAGGAATGATCATCTGATTCTATGTTTTATTGTACTACACATTATAATATAATAAGACAGAACCTCCATTTAGCTCTCATGTTGATGGATTTCAGCATTTGCTCTAAAACAGACCATCTCAGTGTCTACAGAACAGAAGTCGGGAAGATTATTACAAGAAGGTTTGTTAGAATATCTGTAATGTATGTGGAAGCCCCGGAGAGGATTGTTTCCCCAACAACACTGGAGTTTCACATATAGAGGGGAATTTATCAAAACTGGAGCAGACAGAATCTGGAGCAGCTGAGAATGGCAACCAATCAGCTTCTAGCTTTTATTTTCAACGCTTAACCGGACAAGCTGAAGATGGAAGCTGATTGGTTGCCATGCTCGTCTGCTCCAGATTCTGTCTGCTCCAGTTTTGATACATTCCCTTTATAGTGTTTCGGTATATAGTATGTGTATGGGGGTTGGTTTACTAAAGGCAAATAGACTGTGCACTCTGCCAGTGCAGTTACTCCAGAGCTTAGTAAATGAGGGAGTCACTTTGGGTGGGGGCCCATGGAACCCAGCTCACTTTGAAGAGGTGGGGAGACCCCTGTCTCAGCTCCCCATATCCCTATTATGTGTTAGTCACCCTGTGCCTGTTAGGGGTACAGGGTGATCTCTCCTAATATTGGGGTGGGGGGTTGTGGATTGTCTCCAGCAGCTCTCCCTCCTGATGGGACTGTCTGCTGGTGTGAAGTTTGAATACCTGTGTGATTCTTGTTACTAAATGTAGATTGGCCCACCCTGTGTCATTATGCAGGGAGGGGGGTTGTCCCCTGAGTGTATATATCTTGTGTTCAAATTAATTAGTGTACCTCCTGGTTCACTTCAAGACTGGTGTCGTCTGGATCTTGGGGTAACAATAGTCACTGGTCTCGTGTTCCAGAGCCTGAGAAGCAGCTTCTTGATGGAGATACCCAGTTGTGGGTGTTTGGGGTTCATTACACAGGTAAAGCTTTGCTTTGTGAAGAATACCCAATCACCTGCAAGGGAAATGAAAAAAACAGCATTTTGCTTGCAAGTGATTGGATGATGGAAATCATGATTGATCTTCCGCTCATTTACTAAGCTCTGGAGCAACTGCAAAGTGCGCCGTCTATTTGACTTTAGTAAATCAACGCCCATGCTTTACTATATGGTTACATTCAAAGACCTGAACAGCCCTTCCCTTACAACCATCAGAAATGATTTTGTTCACACTGAGGGATGTATTTCTATAAATGTGATCATAGCAATCCACCCAGTGAAAGTGCATGTACATGTGTTCTGTGTGAATATAAACACATGCCATTAGGCTACTTCCTGTGCTGGATTTGTTTGTTTTTTTTTATACCTCAAAAGGGAAAATACCAAAGACAAATGTTTTTTATTGATCTGGAAAATACTGGATTTGGCCACTAGAAGGTGCTAAATATTATTGGAATTCTCTATCGTATTTATCACCATCTAGTGGCCAGACGCGGTATTTTCGATTTTAAATAAATGAAAAGCGTTCATCCAGCACAGGACACAGACTAATGCCATTTGTTTATTTGCCCCATTCACCCAGAACAAATGTGCGTTCACTTTCACTGGGCGAGTTGCTATGAGCAGTTTTTTATATAAATATACCTATATGGTTTTCAAATAAATATTCTTTTTCATGTGTATATTCCATGTATAACCGCAATGCACAATCATGGTAATCTCAGTCATGTATTCTTCCTATTTCTGCTTCATGTATGATTTGGAAATATGTATCCTTTCTCATTCTCTTTGTTTTGCTGTACCCAAGATAACTGAATTGTGTTGTTTTTGTAATGATTATTTGGGTGTCAGAAGTGACGTTCAGAGGGTGAGCGTTAGGGGTAGGTAGGTGTAAGTAGCTGGTTAGATTAGATTGTCTGTTTAAAGCTGACCTGTCATCAGATATACTCTTTATTTTAACTAAATAATTGTGAATGTTTAGCACTTCCAGGTCTTCATTACCTCTCACAGAGATCACAGTGCTCCCTGACTATACCTTCATCTGCTTGTCTCTCCAGAAGGACATCACCATCTTTGTTCAGGCATCATCCAGGGTCACTATCATCAGGACTGAGATGTTGGCTCAGAGATGACACAATCATACAAATCCTGGTCCCTGTGCAGTTCTTGGCAACATTCACATATGCCTGACACAGATCAGCCTCTGCCGCAGCCTCTCACCTTCTGACTTGTTACACTGGTCTGATCACTGGGGGAGGGGAGACTGAGGAAATGCTTCCTCCTGCCTGCAGTAGACTGATGACATCATCTAAGCCTAAGCAAAGTTGCAAACTGGAGCTCAGGAATGGATTTCAATGATAACAAATGATGGTGTTTACTGTGACGGTCACTAACCCATCCATGCCGTCTTATAGAGTTACTGAGAGGTCTCCATCAAGGATTGGGTTTAGGAAGCAGATTACAGTCTCGGGGTTTGATGTGATAACCAGTTTTTGTCAATGAATTGTAAATTTCACTGGTGCTAAGAACACCTAACAGAGGTAATGAGAACATAAATAAACACTTTTATACTCATCTTGTGGTCTTGAGTTATCTTTTAACCCCTCGCAGGCTGGCCCCTGTACATGTATGACCAGTCCACTCCCCTATCATGGAAGTACCAGTATGTCCTCGGAGGACTGAGCTCCTGCACACTGGCAGCCCTGTTATCGTGCTGTGATTGGACAGAGTGGATCACAGGAAAAA
This sequence comes from Staurois parvus, assembly GCF_062004578.1. Lineage (NCBI taxonomy): Eukaryota > Metazoa > Chordata > Amphibia > Anura > Ranidae > Staurois > Staurois parvus. Next base: position 302,419 of record NW_028319231.1, on the reverse strand, counting down.
GGTACAGAGCCAATGAGAGTTGCTCTGTGCCATGTGATTACTGTGATCAATCCCAGCATCACAGAAAGCAAAAATAGACTGCAGCTACCAGCAGTGTGTCACTTATTGGTGTTATTTATTCACCACTGGGATTTTACTTTTTTGCTATATAAATGAAAAGTCCAAAAATTTTGAAAAAAAGTGTTTTTCTTATAAAATTTTGCAAATAAATAATCTTTCTTCATAAATCTTGGCCAAAATGAATTCAGTTATCTTTTTAGTAAAAAATATAGTAAAAAATATATAAGTACCTGTAATAAATAAATAGTTAATGGCCAAGCATAACACCCCTTCACAACCAGAGTGGCCATCACCCTGGTCTGTCATACGTTCCTTTAGCCCAGTGTTTCTCAACTCCAGTCCTCATGGACCCCCAACAGGTCATGTTTTCAGGATTTCCATTATTTTGCACAGGTGATTTGATCAGTTTCACTGCCTTAGTAATTACCACAGCTGTTTCATCTGAGGGAAATCCTGAAAACATGACCTGTTGGGGGTCCATGAGGACTGGAGTTGAGAAACACTGCTTTAGCAAGTGGTACATATGGTGGTCCCTAGCAATGGCAATATAGCCTATACTAGACAGCATACTCTCTGTACTGTACCTTCTCTAACTCTCTAATCCCCAGATATAAGCCCTGTTATTTGACACACCATGCATGCACACCTTTACAGAGACTGAAGTAGTTAAAGGTAAGTCCATGTAAGTCCTTAGGTTCCAGATCCCACAGGGAACCCCAAATGGGCCCCCTGATGGGGCAGGGATTGACAAAGTGAGGCCCCTTTCACACGATCAGTCTGATTGGGTCCTACTGTCCGTTTTCAGGTGGACACAATCAGACCCTCCGTTGTCCTCTATGGAGTGGCAGATGTAAATGACTTGTGTCCGTTTATACCCACCTACCTCCAATCTGATCAGATCCTCTACAAACAAACGGAAGGGGATCGGTTCCCCCTCCATCTGGGCGAATCGGATCGAAGGGAAGTCAGGTGTAAAAGAACAGCCAGTCTGTTTACATCCGAATGCCCATAGAGCAGAGCTGGTTGTGTCTGTCTTCACTCTTCATGAGCAGAGCAGAGACTGACCTGTTATACGCCCGCTAGCTCTGCTCAGATCAGTGGACAGATCCCCCGCTGAGCATGCGGAGTCTGCCTTATGGCCGCCTAGGAGCCTAATGGCTACATCATGTAGGACAGAACTGTCTTGGGGCAATGAAGTGCCCTATTTACATGGTCTGATCTGTGAGGGGCAGATAACTTTCTGAGAGAACCTAGCTAGCAGTGATAACCCTTTCCTCTCAGATCTACCAACCTAGCAGACCAACCTAGGGGCACAGTGCACACATCTACCTGTATATTGTAACTATTTAGCTGTACAAATTACACAGTTGACCCAAATGGCTTCAGAGCTTGATTCAGCATGAAGGAGACATTTTACCCCTTTGGAGGCACCTGATTACTGGGGTTTGAGGTGAAAAGTAAGATAGGTGCAATAGGATTATATCAGGTAGTAAAGGGTCACTGGTCATCCCTCTAAATAGATTCTACAGAAATTTATTGATAAAGAAAATTTAAAGCGCTGCTTGCCTTCATAACAGTCGGGTGCCACAAGGTGGATTAGGAAATTTGAAATAAAGAAATGCCACAAATTAGTCTTGGGGGGGGGGGGGGGGGTGAAATTCTTGTTGTCTCTATAGGGGACAGAACAGATGATGTTTTGGCAATAGAAGAGTTACACGTACCAATGACAAACATGATGGAGCTAGGCTTAATAGACCTTTTCAGGTTGACAAGATGCATCTCCCTGACTTTTCCAGAGCTTCTCCCATCCTCTGGAACTCTCTCCCTTAATCTATCTGGCTACCCCCTACTCTGGCTGCCATTAGGAGATCCCAAAAAATCATCTCTTCAGGGAAACCTATCATGCCTCCGAATAGACATTTATCACTTTCATTAGCCCATCCCCCACAGTTATAACCTTTTGTACCACTTGCCCCACCCTATTAGATTGCAAGCGCTTAGAAGTGGGGCTCTCTTAATCCTCTTGTTTTGATTGTATAGTAACTGTACTGTCTCCCTTTATATTGTAAAGCGCTGAGCATACTGTTGGTGCGATATAAGTCATGTATAATAATAATAATAATAATGATAATAGTAATCATCTATCCAAAAAAAAAAATATTGTGGAATTTATAAAAGAGATACAAGGGAAGAGGAAGGAAGAGGTAAGAAAGGACAGGTGGGGGTCATGTCTTCTCATCAGATACTCAAGGGCAGATTTACTAAATCTGGAGAGTGCAATGTCTGGTGCAGTTCTGCACAGAAACCAATCAGGTTCCAGATTATTGTCAAAGCTTCATTGAACAAGCTGAAGACAGAAGCTGATTGGCTGCCATGCACAGCTGCACCAGATTCTGAGTGCTCCAGTTTTCATAAATCCCTCTCTAAAAAAACGTTCCCACCTGCATTAAAGAAGAAGTTACAACAGGCTGCAGCATTAGATAATAAAATAAATCGTGGTATGAAATGAAAGTACACATAGTTCACTATGATAGGCAGAAAAATAGGCAAAAGCAGAGGTTGTTGCCTATTGTGGGAGCAGTAGATTCCTCACAAGGCAGTCCTAGGCCATCTCTACATACACTAGGCTCCCAAAATATGTTAAATAGTTGGGGTTCACAACAGGGGGTTTAGGAAGAGGAGGAGAGTTTCTTTTAGGTGGGAGTCTTTCAGGGTGCCCCCCACTCTCACAATGTTGGAATTATGGGAAGGTAGACCACTAAGCTAGAAATTGTAGAAAGCGGTTTATTCAGAATGCCTGAGCCACTCTTTTCAAACATACTACTTCCTAGCAGGTCCACAGACTAGACTGACTGAACTAGACCAATATAGATGGAGCCCCAGAGAAGCAGATGAATTTCCTGTGATGGTCTTTGCAACAAGTGCATTTCAGGAACCTAATGTAACACTTTTGAATGAGAGCCAATCGTTGCATTTTTGGATAGATATTGGAGCCATTGTCACCCGCATAGAGAGAGAAATGCCCGTAGCGAATAGGGAAGAATGGAAATAGCGCAGTGCATACATGACGAGGCCCAGAGTGGTGTAGGGAACGGAAGGGGTTAAATTTAGTTCCAGGGGGTGGGGAATTGATTGGGAATTATATTATTGGCAGATGTGGAGTGTAGGAGGGGTCTGTGGTACCTTAGGGTGGGGGGTTCTGCGGAAGGGGCGTCAGTGGAGCAGGACGTGGCGAGGACCAGAGCTTCCCTCCCGCCCTCCCTGTTTTTGGTTAGGTATAGGGTCTTGTCCGGGGGCAGGTGAGTAAGACAGTGAAACAGAACACGACCACAAGAACAAACTGGACACCAGTTGGAAGGGGGTTTTTCCGTTGGTTCATGGGCGGTTGTTGGTCTTTGGAGGCGGTTCTCATCTTGGAAGGTAATACAATGGTGTGGGACCCCATCCGTGGTATGGGGGGCCCGGTGGATATTCCCAGTTAACCAAGGTTTAACTGGAAGGTGGTGGTGCTGCACTGCGGACGGTATGGTTGTCTCCGAGCTGGTTGGTTGCGGCTGGAGGCCTAGTGTATAGGGTTGTCCGCAGGTGCATTTTGGATCGTTTGTGGGTGCCTTTGAAGACCAACAACAATTCTTTGGTTTTCCGTTAAGGAACGGTTGATGTATGTTAAAATGTGAAGTTGTTAATAAAAGGTCATGTTGGCCATTTACTCCAAATGGTGTCATGTTTTCTGTAAAGTTTAGTTGGTTAAGGGGGGTGTGGAGGGGTATGGATAGGTAATGGTGGAAGTAGGAGTGGACAAGCCTATCTATGGTGCATTAGTCATGATACACTTGTGATTCCCATATCAGGACCCATTATGGAGACTCGGGTTTCTTTGGGGAGATACACTGCACTCATTTTGCCCAACTGGCCCACATCAAAATGGAGAATGTTGTTCTTACAGAATCTGTAGTTTTTGCCCCTCTCAGCAGTCTACTTTGTAGGAACCTGATCACTAGACATAACTTATCTATTTATTGTATCCCTCAAGGTGTAGTTTGTGAAATACCTGAAGGGGCAGAACAATGTATTATGATGCAAGGTGACATACGGAGCATTCAGAAAGAATTCAGACCCCCTTCACTTTTTTCAATGTTGTTATGCTGCAGCCTGATACTACAGTTGTTTAAATACATTTTTTCTCATTAATCTACATTCAGTGTCCCATAATGACAAAGTGAAAACAGAATTTTAGAAATGTTTGCAAATTTATGAAAAAGGAAAAATGGAAATCTCACATTGGCATAAGTATTCAGACCCTTTGCAACAACACTGGAAATACTCAGGTGCCTCCCATTTCTCTTGATCGATACTCAGATGTTTCTACACCCTGATTGGAGGCCACCTGTGGTAAATTAAATTGATTGGACAACATTTGGGAAGGCACACCCCTCTTTATAAAAGGCCTCATAGCTGGCAATACATACTGTATCAGAACAAAAGCCAGAAGGTCAAAGGAACTGCCTGCAGAGACAGGATTATTGCAAGTACAGAGCTGGGAAGGCGACAAAAAAATTCTGCTACACTGAAGCTTCCCAAGAGCACAATGGCCTCCATAATTCTCAATCAAAACAAGTTTGGTACAACCAGGACTTTTCCAAGAGCTGGTCGCCCAGCCAAACTGAGCAATCAGGGGAGAAGGACTTTAGTAAGAGAGGTGACCGAGATCAAAGCAGAAAACAACCCAATGCTTAAAAGTGCCGGGCTCATGGCACTCATACTCTGTGCAGGGATCACAAAAAAGGTTGCAATAATAAACAAAACTATGTGAACCCACAAAGATATATATTGTATACAAATGCTTAGCAAATGACAAGAGCAGGTAGCCCATATACAGGGGAAGGCAAGAGGTGGAGATCTACCTGAACAACACGAAAGAGACCAAAGATCACCAGGGTTCAGTGCCATTTAATAAAAAAAGAAATGAACTAGCGAGGCCTTGTTGGTAGGGCAGTGGATGGTGTCAGTTTTTATTTTTTACAATGTTATTTTTTATTTTTTTAATAATTTTTTAGGAGTCCTGTTGGGGGGCTTTGGTGAAAGGGGAGCACATAGGGGACTGGGAAGCAGAAAAAAAGAGGAAAAAGGATGGGGGGGGGGCAGCGGGGAGACATTTACTGGAACTGATTCCCTGGATTTACCTCCTGCAGAAGCTGTAGGCTGGTGGGAAGGCAAGGAGGAGAAGTTGGCTTTCAGCTGCTGCGGGAGGAAAATAAAGGGGATCATAGGAAGACAGGTAATTTAAAAATCTGAATTCCCAGCATGTGGTGGTTGGCCTAAGGTGGCTGCCTAAGAAGCCTTATACTATGTGCCAGAATAGGGCTGTTTGGGCAGCCATCTTAGTGTGCCAGGGTAGGGGGAGCTGTAAAATCCTCCCCTTTCCCCCATAGCAGTGTCTTCTGCTTCCTTAACATCACCCCCCATACATAAGCAGTGTCCTACATGTCTACACAGAGGAGAGTGGAAGGCAGCACAGATCTGGAAGGAAAGCAGGAGCGGGAGCTGCCATTCTGACTTTTCACATTCACAAGCTGGTGATTGGTTGCTTAGGACCGCCCTGTGTCCTAGCAACCAATCACCCGTGGGTTATCTTGAAAAGTTAATTTGGCCAACTCCTCCTCCCTCCGTCCTGAGCTGTGTTGCCTCCCGCTCTCCACTGTGCACTGATGGCAGAGGAGGCCGGCGGAGGAGGATGAGATGGAGGAGGCTGGATCTCAATGGGGTTCAGATAGGGTTGCCACAGGTTCTGTGGCTGATTAAGGTGGTAACTAAACTCACTTAGCGAATTCCGCAACACACCACAATCGCACCCCATTCATGCGAACTGCTGCAGGTGTGTATGTTAAGTTAACAACACCCTGAAATCGGTCAACAAAACGCCTTGCGATGTGCAGAATCGGATCCCATAGGTGTGAATACCCATGTGGTCTGATTCTAGTGCGGACCAAAAAAAGGGTCCTGCGCTGTTTTGGTGAGGATTTCCCCCACTTCCTGACCGGTCCATTTTTTGCATCACAGCGCTGCGTTACTTTAACTGACAATTGCGCGGTTATGCAACGCTGCACCCAGATTAAATTTACATCCTTTTTACCCAGTAATTGAGCTTTCTTTTGTTGGTATTTGATTGCCTCTGCGTTTTTTATTTTTTGTGTTATAAGCAAAAAAAGACTGACAATTTTGAGAAAAAAAACAATATTTTGGACTTTTTGCTATTAAACAAGTCCAGTAGAAAAATGTAAAAAAGCTAATTTCATCATAAATTTAGGCCAAAATATATTCTGCTCAGTGTCTTTGTTAAAAAAAAATTCCAATACGTGTAAATTAATTGGTTTACGTGAAAGTTTACAAGTGGCAGTATAGCGACTGTATCCCCCCACTGTGACCTCCCCCATAAGCTGGTCTAAATTTATAGCGAGATGATCAAATGAGCAATTCTTCTCCCCAATTAGGAACTGATAAGGATCACATGAATTTGGGGGGAGGTTGATCAAAACCAGACCAACCACAGACACAGGCCAAAGTCATAAAAGATGATTGATTCTCTAGTCACAGAAAGGGAAAAGGAGGTGAGCATCAATCACCACAAACAGACAAAAAGATCGAGACTAATTACCCTGAGCTGTGCAGAAAGTCAGTGCGTAGCAGGGAGACAGTTCAAGGTGGAGATCACACAGCAGCATTTACCTATGAAAAAGCAGAGAGGACATGATCAGGGGGCTGTGTTCAACTGATGTTTTGCACTCCAGCAGAAGATGCACTCACGCAGGACAATGCCCCCCGTCTTCAACTGTACTCCCAGTTATTTTGGTTATTTGTTAATAAATTACCATTATGGACAATTTTCACCACAATTTGGTGTTGGGCTGATTTATGTTTTAGTTATATAAGAGAAGAGGAGTACTATAGGCATAAGGGGTATTGTTTGTGTGAGATGGGTGACATCTGGTTTACCCTACTCAAGAGAATTCTTCTGTTCTCTGGAAAGCAGAGGAAGCAATCAAACCAACAGTGGCTGAAACACTGAACAGACCTACCTAATCACACACAGTGAGGCAAGTTACATTTACCTCATAACAAGAATACAATTCCACTGAACACAGTGAGCCAGAATGAAATCTACCCAATCCGAGCACCTATCTATCTACAGTCATTTATGAATAGCTGAAGCAAATCGAAGGGTCCTGCACAGTTTCCACACCTGACAGATGTTTTTTTAAATCAGGAGTTTATAAATATGTCTGTGAGAGAAGGAGAGAAGCGCCTCTAAGTGCAATATGTCTCTTTATTTAGGTATACAGGTAGGAACACTCACATAGATAGGATAATTAGAAGCATAAAAACCGTGGTTAATTGGTGACCAACGGTAAGGTGGGTATCCATGGTGGAGAGCTGTCATCTGTATGGGGTATGGAGAGGTCAACGTGCCGCTGGAGCAGTGTGGTGGCTGGAGGGGAACAGCGGTGAAGCTGGCTGGCGTGCAGGTCCTCCCTCAGAGCCGGGTGGAACGCAGGCTGGAACGCCAGATACTCAAGGTGCACTGCAATGCGTTTTCGGAGCATGCGCTGGCCACGCCACTGCGTTCTAGCGTGCATTCCACCCGGCTCTGAAGGAGGACATGCACACCGGCCGGCTTCACCGCTGTTCCCCTCCAGCCACCACCCTGCTCCAGCGGCACGCTGACCTCTCCATACCCCATACAGATGACAGCTCTCCACCATGGATACCCACCTTACCATTGGTCACCAATTAACCACGGTTTTTATGCTTCTAATTATCCTATCTATGTGAGTCTTCCTACCTATATACCTATATAAAGAGACATATTGCACTTAGAGGCGCTTCTCTCCTTCTCTCACCTACAGAGTCTGCTACAGTCTATTTGGAAGCCTTGCCCTCAGTGCTACACGGACCCCCACGCTCATCTTCCTTATACAGCCATAGCTACCACCATTACCCCACACCAGGATTACCCAGGACTTCTAGCAGTGCTTGCGCTGATTACACCCTCATTTCTATAAAGATGTCTGTGCCTGGAGTTCTGTTTTAAAAGTCCTCTGGACCACAGACACACTATCCCAGCTGGTGTAACAAATGGAACAGCCACTAAGGAAGGACCTCAGTCCTATCAAATCATACATAGTGCATATCAGTAATCTATTATAGATCATTTGCTCATTTATTTGTATATTTATCTGTGTATTTAGCTGCTTGCCCAGGTTTCAGCTTAAACTATAAGTTGGTGCACATAGAAGAAATGAATTTTCTGTGGCACAGCTTTGACAATACATAGGGTGGGGTAAAATGAAACAAGTAAAGTGAAAGTTAGTGAAGCATCCGAGATGCTCTATATAAAGCGAGCCGTCAAGACGGAGCTCATAGTCACCAGAGGAACCGAACGCTTCACACCGATAGTGCAGTGTGACTGAACCTCGGCACTGCTATACCAAGGTAAGATAATCAAGGAGGGCCATCCACTATCTGGGGTCACAAGGGGCTCTGCTAATATATATTATATTTTTATTAAACATGCTTTATATTTGTAATTTTGTTATATTTCTACTTTTACTGCATTAAAAGTCATCTATCACTTACAGTAGACCAGTGGTTCTCAACCTTATTGGGACCAGGGCCCTGTAAATTCTTCAAAAACCTTTTATGACCTAATAGCTAAAAAACAAAGGTTTATACTTTCACAATAAAAAATGGGAATATAAAATATGTGTTGAAATGCTGTAGGGCTCTGAATTGGGCTGGATATCGCTGTGGGGGGATGGGAGTTCTAGAGGGAGGGAATTAGGGGACTACGCAGCAGGCTTGGTGGCCCTGTAAAGGGTGACTTTTCTGAAGGGAACCTGGGGAAACTGTGGGGAATGGGGTCTTTCCAAGAGGCTGGGTTCTTTGCAAATGCAATATGGAAGAATGTATGGCTCTGCAGGGGCTGGACGACAGTATTGGAAATTGAGTCACCGTGAGGAAAACTGGAGGATCTGCAGCAAGCAAGGCGGTGTTTCAGGGTGTTGGATGGCACTGTGGGAAGCTGGAGGGTACTGCAGGATTTTAGGGGGTGTGAGGGCACTGTGAGGGGATGAGGGGCACTACAGGCCACTATGGAAGGTTGAGGGGCACTATGAGAGGTTAGGGGATCTGCAGCTGGCTGGATGACTGGAAAGAGGGAGGCCATGGCTCAGCAGTTGAAAACCACTGATTTAGATAATCTGGGAGTCACAAGACAGTGCCACGATCCCACTCACCAGGTGACAATTATTATCATTAGCGGTATCTGTCTTTTACATCTTACCTGTCTGAGTCGCATATCCCCTTTTCAGTTGATGGCACAAAAAAATCCATTGTGTTAGGTGGTGATCATCCCTCTGTTTGATTCCCTCTGACTAATGCATTTCTGACCACACAAAATCCAACAAAACACTTGCAGAACAGACTCCCCCAGTCTTTCCTCTTTGCTGTCAAATGCAGTTGTGTGTTAAAGTGTCTTCAGAAAAAATGCACTCTAAAAAACAGGAGTAATTATATGTATTAGCCAGGGGGTGATGACGCAGATCTTTACTGTCTTTAGGAGCTATGCACCAGAAGAATCCATGGCATCCCTCACACTGTTGGGTGTGTTAGTTGTCTTTGTATGTCTCTGCACACTGTGGTTCTACCTGCCGCATAACTACAGCTCTGCAGTGACGGAGTAGTGATGTAGATGGAGATGGGTGAGACCACAGTGTGCAGAAGGGGACACAGTAGTGATGTAGATGGAGATGGGTGAGACCACAGTGTGCAGAAGGGGACACAGTAGTGATGTAGATGGAGATGGGTGAGACCACAGTGTGCAGAAGGGGACACAGTAGTGATGTAGATGGAGATGGCTGAGACCACAGTGTGCAGAAGGGGACACAGACATCAGACACACCTAGAACTAGATCAGGAGCTAATCCCCCATAGCTATGCAAGAGAGTGAAGGCAGACTCACTGCCTACTCAACTTCTAACTCCTCCGTAGTCGGAATATACTGATCAGCCGCTGCAGGCACTGACCAATGTAATTTTTCCAATATTCCCTTTTGATAGAAGTTTAACCAGCTTATGTTTTCCTTGTTCAATGTTCTTATTAAGAGTTTCAAGTTTGAAAAGGTACAGCGTATAACATGAACATGGTTGGTTCCAAACCATGGAAGGTTACAAGTATCAGAGCCAACATAATGATGATACAAACTGCCACAGAGAACTATGTAATGATCAAAGTGTTATATTAAGTGCAGACCCGGTGTGGAATGAACATAGGTATTATGGGTGAAATGGGTGAGGTAAGGATGAAAAACTGAATGGAGAGTAATCTCAGGTGAAAGTGATTATTGAAAGTGGCTGTTAAGAAGTTGGTGGCCTATGGGTCCTATGACTTCTTAGATTTGGCCACGGTACCTCTGAGTTTTATATAAACAAATAGAAAGACATCCAGCATGAAGTGTAGTAATGAAATTTATCGATATAAAGAAAAACATGCACTCGCACGATGGAAGGGAAGGCATGTAATCCACATTGCCAGCAGTACAAGGCCACTCAGTCCACATCAATGCCCAGGAGTCTCACGTGAAGCTTGGCTATGTGGAGGTGCTGCTCCTCACAGGAAAATGCTGGCTTTGGAGAGACCGGCCGCTGTCAGGGGCAGACATGCCTGACCACACATAATCCAACAAAACACTTGCAGAACAGACTCCCCCAGTCTTTCCTCTTTGCTGTCAAATGCAGTTGTGTGTTAAAGTGTCTTCAGAAAAAATGCACTCTAAAAAACAGGAGTAATTATATGTATTAGCCAGGGGGTGATGACGCAGATCTTTACTGTCATTAAGAGCTATGCACCAGAAGAATCCATGGCATCCCTCACACTGTTGGGTGTGTTAGTTGTCTTTGTATGTCTCTGCACACTGTGGTTCTACCTGCTGCATAACTACAGCTCTGCAGGGACACAGTAGTGATGTAGATGGAGATGGGTGAGACCACAGTGTGCAGAAGGGGACACAGTGGTGATGTAGATGGAGATGGATGAGACCACAGTGTGCAGAAGGGGACACAGACATCAGACACACCTAGAGCTAGATCATGAGCTATTCCCCCATATGCAAGATAGTGAAGGCAGACTTACTGCCTACTCAACTTCTAACTCCTCCGTATTCGGAATATACTGATCAGCCGCTGCAGGCACTGACCAATATAATTTTTCCAATATTCCCTTTTGATAGAAGTTTAACCAGCTTATGTTTTCCTTGTCCAATGTTCTTATTAAGAGTTTCAAGTTTGAGAAGGTACAGAGTATAACATGAACATGGTTGGTTCCTGTCAGGGCAGGGCTGTGGAACGGACAGGTAGGCCTAGTGGCAGGGTAACGCACTGGCTGACGACAACCACCACCAACAGACTGAAGTCCCTCAGGGCGCGGAGTCTAAGTCCCAGGCTGCCCTTCACCAGGGCCCCTGATGGTGGGGATGGACTTGACGCAACCAGGGACCAGGTCGCGGCCCCCGAGACACCCCAGCTGCGGTAATGGCCGCCGCCAATGGCGTGTAGTTGGTGAGAATGACAATAGCGTAGTCAGACAAGCCGGGTCAATAACAACAGGACAAAACAGTACAGAACAGTAGACAGAGAATCACAGGTCACGGGCCGGGTTCAGCAACAGAAGGTCAGATCAAAGGGAAACGCAGAGAATGGTCTTAGTCACAAGCCGAGTCAGAATACCAGAAGAGTCACGAGCGTATACACAGAGCTGTAGCAAGACAAAGACACAAGACACAAGTGCAAAGAGCATGTGCAGATCCCAGGCTTATATGTACTCAGCCACACCCCTCTGGGGGATGGACCTCAGAGACCTGAAGGCATAAAAGATTCCCATCATGCTCAGCAGAAATCCAAGATGGATGCTAGCACATGGAGTAACATAACCTCTGGGAAAAGGTAGGACCTTGACAGTTCCAAACCATGGAAGGTTACAAGTATCAGAGCCAACATAATGATGATACAAACTGCCACAGAGAACTATGTAATGATCAAAGTGTTATTTCAAGTGCAGACCCGGTGTGGAATGAACATAGGTATTATGGGTGAAATGGGCGAGGTAAGGACGAAAAACTGAATGGAGAGTAATCTCAGGTCAAAGCGATTATTGAAAGTGGCTGTTAAGAAGTTGGTGGCCTATGGGTCCTATGACTTCTTAGATTTGGCCACGGTACCTCTGAGTTTTATATAAACAAATAGAAAGACATCCAGCATGAAGTGTAGTAATGAAATTTATCGATATAAAGAAAAACATGCACTCGCATGATGGAAGAGAAGGCATGTAATCCACATTGCCAGCAGTACAAGGCCACTCAGTCCACATCAATGCCCAGGAGTCTCACGTGAAGCTTGGCTATGTGGAGGTGCTGCTCCTCACAGGAAAATGCTGGCTTTGGAGAGACCGGCCGCTGTCAGGGGCAGACATGCCTGACCACACATAATCCAACAAAACACTTGCAGAACAGACTCCCCCAGTCTTTCCTCTTTGCTGTCAAATGCAGTTGTGTGTTAAAGTGTCTTCAGAAAAAATGCACTCTAAAAAACAGGAGTAATTATATGTATTAGCCAAGGGGTGATGACACAGATCTTTACTGTCTTTAAGAGCTATGCACCAGAAGAATCCATGGCATCCCTCACACTGTTGGGTGTGTTAGTTGTCTTTGTATGTCTCTGCACACTGTGGTTCTACCTGCTGCATAACTACAGCTCTGCAGGGACACAGTAGTGATGTAGATGGAGATGGGTGAGACCACAGTGTGCAGAAGGGGACACAGACATCAGACACACCTAGAACTAGATCATGAGCTAATCCCCCATAGCTTTGCAAGATAGTGAAGGCAGACTCACTGCCTACTCAACTTCTAACTCCTCCGTATTCGGAATATACTGATCAGCCACTGCAGGCACTGGTCAATATGATTTTTCCAATATTCCTTGTTGATAGAAGTTTAACCAGCTTATGTTTTCCTTGTTCAATGTTCTTATTAAGAGTTTCAAGTTTGAGAAGGTACAGAGTATAACATGAACATGGTTGGTTCCAAACCATGGAAGGTTACAAGTATCAGAGCCAACATAATGATGATACAAACTGCCACAGAGAACTATGTAATGATCAAAGTGTTATTTCAAATGCAGACCCAGGTGTGGAATGAACATTGGTATTATGGGTGAAATGGGTGAGGTAAGGACGAAAAACTGAATGGAGAGTAATCTCAGGTCAAAACTAAGATTGAAAGTGGCTGTTAAGAAGTTGGTGGCCTATGGGTCCTATGACTGCTTAGATTTGGCCACGGTAGAGCTGCGTTTTATATAAACAAATAGAAAGATATTCAGCATGAAGTGTAGTAATGAAATTTATCATTAAAAAGAAAAACATGCCCTCGCACGATGGAAGGGAAGGCATGTAATCCACATTACCATCAGTACAAGGCCACCCAGCCCACATCAATGCACAGGAGTCTCGCGTGAAGCTTGGCTATGTTGAGGTGCTGCTCCTCACAGACAAATGCTGGCTTTGGAGAGACCGGCCGCTGTCAGGGGCAGACATGCCTACTGAAACAAGGTCATACATTGGAAATGCAGAAGAGGAGAAACGCATTTCTGGCGGATTCCCCTTTCATCGGCCTAACAGAGGATTACCCATGACTGTATTTAGGCCAGCTCAAAAACATAATCCGTTAAGGGACAACTGCATGTCCGCCATGTTGTCTAATAAAACTAGGGCTTTGTTTTCCTCCAGAATGTGGTGGAAAAGAGTTTTGCCACCTCCAGCAGCTGTTAAGAGTTTATCAAGATGTCTGTGCCGGGAGTTGTGTTTTAAAAGTCCACTGGACCACAGACACACTATCCCAGCTGGTGTTACAAATAGAACAGCCACTAAGGAAGGACCTCAGTCCTATCAAATCATACATAGTGCATATCAGTAATCCATCATAGATCATTTGCTCATTTATTTGTATATTTATCTGTGTATTTAGCTGCTTGCCCAGGTTTCAGCTTAAACTATAAGTTGGTGCACATAGAAGAAATGAATTTTCTGTGGCACAGCTTTGACAATACATAGGGTGGGGTAAAATGAAACAAGTAAAGTGAAAGTTAGTGAAGCATCCGAGATGCTCTATATAAAGCGAGCCGTCAAGACGGAGCTCATAGTCACCAGAGGAACCAAACGCTTCACACCGATAGTATAGTGTGACTGAACCTCGGCACTGCTATGCCAAGGTAAGATAATCAAGGAGGGCCATCCACTATCTGGGGTCACAAGGGGCTCTGCTAATATATATTATATTTTATTAAACATGCTTTATATTTGTAATTTTGTTATATTTTTACTTTTACTGCATTAAAAGTCATCTATCACTTACAGTAGACCAGTAGTTCTCAACCTTATTGGGACCAGGGCCCTGTAAATTCTTCAAAAACCTTTTATGACCTAATAGCTAAAAAACAAAGGTTTATACTTTCACAATAAAAGATGGGAATACAAAATATGTGTTGAAATACTGTAGGGCTCTGAATTGGGCTGGATATCACTGTGGGGGGATGGGTGTTCTAGAGGGAGGGAATTAGGGGACTACGCAGCAGGCTTGGTGGCCCTGTAAGGGGTGACTTTTCTGAAGGGAACCTGGGGAAGCTGTGGGGAATGGGGGTTCTTTGCAAAAGCAATATGGAAGAATGTATGGTTCTGCAGGGGCTGGACGACAGTATTGGAGATTGGGGCACCGGGAAGAAAACTGGAGGCTCTGCAGCAAGCAAGGGGGTGTTTCAGGGTGCTGGATGGCACTGTGGGAAGTTGGAGGGTACTGAAGGATTTTAGGGGGTATGAGGGCACTGTGAGAGGTTGAGGGGCACTACAGGCCACTAGGGGAGGTTGAAGGGCACTATGAGAGGTTAGGGGATCTGCAGCTGGCTGGAGGACTGGAAAGAGGGAGGCCATGGCTCCGCGGTTGAAAACCACTGATTTCGATAATCTGGGAGTCACAAGACAGTGCCACGATCCCACTCACCAGGTGACAATTCTGGAGTTTAGATCATTAGCGGTATCTGTCTTTTACATCTTACCTGTCTGAGTTGCATATCCCCTTTTCAGTTGATGGCACAAAAAAAATCCATTGTGTTAGGTGGTGATTATCCCTCTGTTTGATTCCCTCTGACTAATGCTTTTCTGACCACACATAATAGAAACAAAATACTTGCAGAACAGACTCCCCCAGTCTTTTCTCTTTGCTGTCAAATGCAGTTGTGTCTTCAGAAAAAATGCACTCTAAAAACAGGAGTAATTATATATTAAACACAGCAGTTGAACTAAAGCAGGAGAACTCAAGCAGCAGGAAGACACAACAACAGCAAGAAACTCTACTGCATGCTGGACAGACTGCAAGCAAACACCCCGGGAAACATCTCTTACAAATCTGAGTGCCACTCCGAGTACCTTTTTAATATGGGACATATTAAAAAGGTACTCGGAGTGGCACTCATATTTGTAAGAGATGTTTCCCGGGGTGTTTTCATATTACTATGAACTATCCTGTGTTCCCAAAATCTCATTTCTTTACCCCTCTGCTCCACCCCAAAACTTGTACATCTCACCCTCACTGCTACCATCTCCCTACTACTGCTCTCATCACCTCCTGCTGATACTTCACTCTCCTGCTGACCCAAACACCAGGCCTGGAAGGCAGGTGCACTCGTGTACATCCCGCTCCCATGTTACTTTCCTCACACTTCTTCTTCTCCTAACCTCTGGGGTAATTTCCCCAAATCCTGGTCCTTCACCGCCTCTCTCACCTGTTAGGTACCCTTCTACCCCCACGAACCGCCGCAACCCCCTCGACCTTATACCTGTCCCCCTCCTCCCTGCATCCATCCCTCCACTCTCGGTTGCACTCCTGAACGCCCGATCGGTTTGCAACAAGCTCACTGCCATCCATGACCTCTTTATCTCCCACTCCCTCAACCTCCTAGCGGTCACTGAAACCTGGATCCAAGCCACTGACTCCGCCTCCTCTGCGGCACTCTCCTATGGAGGTGTCATCTGGTCCCATTCACCCAGACCGAGCGGCCGTAGAGGTGGTGGGGTCGGTGTGCTCTTGTCACCGCTGACCACCTTCCAGGTCCTCCCAAACCCCCCCTCTCTATCCTTCTCCTCCTTCGAGGCCCACTGCATCCAACTCTTCTCTCCCACCCTTCTGACGATTGCAGTAATCTATTGGCCTCCTGGACCCGCATCCCGCTTTCTTCACGACTTTTCCGCCTGGCTACCCTTCTTCCTCTCCTCTGAGCTACCCACCATCATCCTTGGAGACTTCAATATCCCTATCAATGTCAACAATCCGGCTACATCCCAACTCTTCCATTTAACCTCTTCTTTCGCACTCACACAGTACACACAGTCCTCCACCCACACCAATGGAAACACCCTGGACCTCGTTTTCTCCCATCTCTGCACCCTCCACAACCTCACAAACACCCCTTTCCCTCTCTCTGACCACAACCTCATTACGTTCTCCGTCTCCCCGTCCTATAACGCCTCCTCCCCCAAACGTCAAACCATCACCAGCCGTAACCTCCGCAACCTGAACCCGACCCCTCTACACTCTGCAGCTGACCGTCTGTACAACAGTATCCTTCCACTGTAATGCCCTGACCTGGCCACTACTGCGTACAACGACTCGCTTTCAGCTGCCTTAGACTCCTTAGCACCCCTAACCACACGTAGCATTAGACCCCGACCGCTTCAACCCTGGCAGAACGACCACAGTAAAAATCTTAAACGACGCAGTCATGCACTGGAGCGATTATGGCACAAAACCAGATCACCTCGAGCGTTCTCCCTCTACAAATCCGCCTTCCTCACTTACACCTCCTCCCTCCATGCCGCCAAACAAGCCTACTTCGTAATCCTCATCAACACCCTCTCCACCTGTCCTCGCCGGCTCTTCTCCACTTTCAACTCCTTACTCTCTCCCCCCTCCACCCCCACCCAGTACCTCACTCACCGCCCACGAGATTGCTAATCACTTCCAAAATAAGATCGACGCAATCCGTAAGGACATCGCCAATGCTCAACCTACCTTCCCACCTAGCCTCCCTCCCACCATAACCCCACCAACTCTCCCCTCGCAACTGCCCTACCCCCCACCACACCTAACGTCCCACACACTATAACCTCCCCAACACTCCGCTCCTTCAGCCTTGCTACCACTGAGGAGGTCACTAAGGTCTTCTCAGAAGCCCGCCTCACCGCTTGCCCCCTTGACCCTGTTCCCACACAACTCCTCTGGGCACCCTCCTCCTCCATCCTACGCTCCCTCACCCACATCTTCAATCTCTCTCTCTCTACTGGTGCATTCCCCTCCCCCCTAAAGCACGCGCACATCACCCCCATACTCAAAAAACCCTCCCTGGACCCCATCAACCTGAACAACCTTAGACCCATTTCCCTGCTGCCATTTACTTCCAAGCTCCTTGAGCGCTTAGTCTACAATCGCCTAAGCTCCCACCTCACTGACAACAACCTCCTCGATCCACTACAGTCTGGCTTCCATCCCCTACACTCCACCGAAACCGCCCTACTCAAAATCACTAACGACCTACTAACCGCCAAAGCTAATGGCCACTACTCAGTCCTCTTACTCCTTGACCTTTCCGCGGCCTTTGACACAGTCGGCCACCGCCTCCTCCTTAACAAACTACACTCCCTCGGCATCAGAGACTCCGCTCTCTCCTGGCTCTCCTCCTATCTATCCCAACGCTCCTTCAGCGTTACCTATAACGCAACCACTTCCCCCTTTCTGTTGGGGTCCCCCAAGGCTCTGTCCTCGGGCCCCTTCTCTTCTCCATCTACACCTCCTCCCTCGGCAAACTGATACACTCCCACGGCTTCAACTATCACCTCTACGCCGATGACATGCAAATTTACCTCTCCACCCCGTATCACCCACCTACTGAACGACATATCAGATTGGATGTTGCTCCATTTCCTCAAATTGAACCTTTCCAAAACCAAACTCCTGATTTTCCCCCCAGCCCGTATCCCCCTTCCCCCCACCCTCTCCATCACGACCAACAACGCCACCATCAGTCCCACCCCGCAAGCCAAAGTCCTAGGTGTCACTCTAGACTCAAACCTGTCCTTCCAACCCCATGTCCAATTGTTGGCAAACTCATGCAGGCTCCACCTCCGCAACATCTCCAAAATACGTTTGTTCCTAACCCCAGACACTACTAAACAACTCATTCACTCCCTTATTATCTCACGTCTGGACTACTGCAATTCCCTTCTCACCGGCCTACCTCATCACAGACTCTCCCCGCTTCAGTCTATCCTGAAGTCAGCGCCCAGACTCATCCACCTTACCAACCGCTCCGCATCTGCCACCCCCCTCTGTCATTCCCTCCACTGGCTCCCGATTTCCCAACGCATTAAATTCAAACTACTAACACAGACATACAAAGCCATTCATAACGCTGCCCCAAACTACCTCACCGACCTGATACCCAAATACCACCCAACCCGTAATCTTCGCTCCTCACACGACCTCCTACTTTCTAGCTCCCTGGTCTCCACCTCCTACGCCCGACTGCAGGACTTTTCCAGGACTTCCCCCATCCTCTGGAACTCACTACCCCAATCCATTAGACTGTCACCTACCCTCCTCACCTTTAGGCGCACCCTGAAAACCCATCTCTTCAGGGAAGCCTACCCCGCCCCCACCTAACAGACGATCTCCTCCACTCCTCCTACCACTCCATCCCCCACAGCCACTTCCTCCTGTACCACTTTCCCCTCCCTCCTAGACTGTAAGCTCGAAAGAGCAGGGCCCTTGACCGCCTCGTGTTTTGTTTTGTTACTGTATTGTCTCATGTACTGTCCCCCATTATATTGTACAGCGCTGAGCGAACCTTTCTGGTGCTATATAAATACTGTATTATAATAATAATATTAGCCAGGGGGTGATGACGCAGATCTTTACTGTCTTTAAGAGCTATGCACCAGAAGAATCCATGGCATCCCTCACACTTTTGGGTGTGTTAGTTGTCTTTGTATGTCTCTGCACACTGTGGTTCTACCTGCTGCATAACTACAGCTCTGCAGGGACACAATAGTGATGTAGATGGAGATGGGTGAGACCACAGTGTGCAGAAGGGGACACAGTAGTGATGTAGATGGAGATGGGTGAGACCACAGTGTGCAGAAGGGGACACAGTGGTGATGTAGATGGAGATGGGTGAGACCACAGTGTGCAGAAGGGGACACAGTGGTGATGTAGATGGAGATGGATGAGACCACAGTGTGCAGAAGGGGACACAGACATCAGACACACCTAGAGCTAGATCATGAGCTATTCCCCCATATGCAAGATAGTGAAGGCAGACTTACTGCCTACTCAACTTCTAACTCCTCCGTATTCGGAATATACTGATCAGCCGCTGCAGGCACTGACCAATATAATTTTTCCAATATTCCCTTTTGATAGAAGTTTAACCAGCTTATGTTTTCCTTGTTCAATGTTCTTATTAAGAGTTTCAAGTTTGAAAAGGTACAGAGTATAACATGAACTTGGTTGGTTCCAAACCATGGAAGGTTACAAGTATCAGAGCCAACATAATGATGATACAAACTGCCACAGAGAACTATGTAATGATCAAAGTGTTATTTCAAGTGCAGACCCAGGCGTGGAATGAACATTGGTATTATGGGTGAAATGGGCGAGGTAAGGACGAAAAACTGAATGGAGAGTAATCTCAGGTCAAAGCGATTATTGAAAGTGGCTGTTAAGAAGTTGGTGGCCTATGGATCCTATGACTTCTTAGATTTGGCCACGGTACATCTGAATTTTAAATAAACAAATAGAAAGACATCCAGCATGAAGTGTAGTAATGGAATATATCATTAAAAAGAAAAACATGCCCTCGCACGATGGAAGGGAAGGCATGTAATCCACATTGCCAGCAGTACAAGGCCACTCAGTCCATATCAATGCACAGGAGTCTCACGTGAAGCTTGGCTATGTGGAGGTGCTGCTCCTCACAGGCAAATGCTGGCTTTGGAGAGACCGGCCGCTGTCAGGGGCAGACATGCCTACTGAAACAACGTCATACATTGGAAATGCAGAAGAGGAGGAATGCATTTCTGGGGGGATTCCCCTTTCATTGGCCTAACAGAGGATTACCCATGACTGTATTTAAGGCCAGCTTAAAAACGTAATCCGTTAAGGGACAACTGCATGTCCGCCATGTTGTCTAATAAAACCAGGGCTTTGTTTTCCGCCAGAATGTGGTGGAAAAGAGTTTTGCCACCTCCAGCAGCTGCCTCGTGCACGCCACTACTTACTGTCACTTGTAAACACAGAAAACCGGCTTCTGTTTTATAAGTGACAGCACAGGCCTCCTTTTCTGCCCGGCACTCAGGGAGGGACAGCTGCTGGAAAGAGCAGTGTGTTTATGGACTGCAGGGAGAGCATCTCATGCTGTGTCCTGCTGGATGATCTCACTGCTGATTCACCTGCAGGCCACTGGGGAAGAGAAGAAGACAGGGCAGCTGCTGACAGGTGAACAGATTTTGTGTGTAGCACACTCCCGAACCCTACATTCTGTGCATAATGCACTCCTAAACCCTGCATTCTGTGTGTAATGCATTCCTAAACCCTGCATTCTATGCACTAAACACTCCTGAACCCTGCATTCAGCCTGCAGCATACTCTTAAATATAAGATTGTTATGTGAGTATAACATACTGGTGAACTCTGACATCCTGCATTATCTACATAGCACACTCCTGCCATTCTGCATTCTGAGCATGACACACTCCCAAACCCTGCATTCTGTAAGTAACGCACTCCTAAACCGTGAATTCTATGCATAACACACTGCTGAACTTTTCATTCTGTGTATAGTACACTCCTGAACCCTGTATTCTGTGCATAATGCATTCCTGACAACCTGTATTCTGAGCATGATGCACTGCTAAACTCTGCATTCTGTGCACAGCATACTCCCGAACCCTGCGCTCTGTGTGTAGCACACTCCTGAACATTGTTCTCTGTGTGTAGTGCATAACTGAACCCTGAGCTTTGTGTGTAGTGCATTCCTGAACTTTGTAGTCTGTGTGTAATGCACTCTTGCACCCTGTGCTCTGTGAATAGCGCACTCCTGAACCCTGAATTCTGTGCATAACGCACTCCTAGACTCTACACTTTGTACATAACTCACCCTTGAACCCTGAATTCTGTGTGTAACACACTCCTGAACTCTACACCCTGTACATAACACACTCCTGAATTCTGTATTCTGTGTGTAATGCACTCCTGACACCCTGCATTCTCTGCATTGCGCACCCCTGAAACCTGCATTCTAAGCATGAAGCACTGCTGAACTCTGCATTCTGTGCATAGCACACTCCTGAACCCTGCGCTCTGTGTGTAGCGCACTCCTGAACCTTGTGCTCTGTGTGTAGCGTTCTACCAAAGCCTGTGCTTTGTGAGTAGCACACTCCTGATCCCTGTACTCTTTGTGTAATACACTCCTAAACTCTGCACTCTATGATTAGCACACTCCTGAACTCTGCATTCTGTGAAAAGCGCACACCTGAACCCTGTGCTCTGTGTAGCACTTTTCCGGAACTCTGCACTCTGTGTGTAACTCAGTCGTGCAACCTGCACCTGAGTGTAGCTCATTCCTGAACCCTGCACCTGTGTGTTATGCACTCCTGGTTTTATTTAACAATGCAACTTTAAGAAATGCCCATTTTATTTTTTCTAAATTTATTTACATGTATTTTGAAATGTTTTATTTTTTTTGATCAGCTGTATTGCTATAACAAGCAATAAAAAACATCTAATATGTGACACAAGTATATTTAAATAATATAAATTTGACCACAAATAATAGCACAAACCTGAATAATTGAATAAATAAAACCACCACCAAATTAAATAAGTGTGTGAAATAATATATAACTAAATAAATATTCATAGAATCCTCATAGAGTCCATTCAGTAAAGTCCACACATCAATAATGTAAATGATCTTCAGTAAATGCAGTTAAGAAGTCTTCCATCACCAGTGCATAATCCAGCGCTCAACACCCCATCAAAATGCACACTCACCAGATACTGGTGAAAAACCAGCATATCCTTGTTAATGATAATACTCCACAGCTTACCTCACTCCAACTGAGAAATCCCAAATACTCTATAGATCACATGTGAGAAATAAAAAACACCCGCCATAGTGCAATATCGTATGAAACAATTTATTCCATAAATCCCCCATTAAAACCGCACTCACATCAGATTAGGGAAAAACAAGCATTGTATGATAAAATCATCAAATCAGAGCTCCCTGCTATCACAGTGGCATCTCACCAGCCTGCCTGCAACAAAGATGGCGTTGTTGCGATCACGTGGTCCGGACACGTAGTACGGCGTGCGTGGTGACATCACTGGTTTAACCATGCCCTAACGCGTTTCATCACATAACTTCATCTGAGGGTGTGGTAAGCAGTGTGCGGAGCGAGCTCTTATAGAGCCGCCCACTTTCCATTGGTCAATCAAACAAACAGCAGCTGGAAGCCTTAACACAAGTAAATGGCGCGAGTGGCCGGATAGCTCAGGTGTATTGACCCACATCTAATCCGAACACCAGCGCC
The DNA here is from genome assembly GCF_062004578.1 of Staurois parvus. Lineage (NCBI taxonomy): Eukaryota > Metazoa > Chordata > Amphibia > Anura > Ranidae > Staurois > Staurois parvus. The sequence continues at coordinate 279,610 of NW_028319231.1, read as the reverse complement.
ATCTTGTGTATAAAAAGTATATGACAGCAGATAAATAATATAACTGAACAATATGGCATATAAATAAATATATATATATATATCACCAGTATCCCTAAGTAATAATAAATAAATCAAGTACATGTTCACATTAATAGACAAACATTAAATTAATTAAAATGATATAGATTAAAACAAAATTAAATTATAATACTAATAAATTAAAATTAAAAATCACTAATAAAACAATTTAAATCAAGCTCAGCATTTAAACCATTCGGAGATAAAGCATCAGTCCTATACATCCATTTTGCCTCACATTTAGATAACTCCCTAATCCTATTTGATCCCCTCCAGGCTTTAGGGATAGATTCAATGGCCCAAAATGTAATATTAGTAGGATCACTATTATAGTATTTTTTTTAAATGCAAAGATACACTATGGTATTTATAACCTTTCAGTATATTTTAAAGATGTTCAAATATTCTAACCCTTAAATGTCATTTTGTTCTCCCAATATAAATAAGACCACATGGACATTCTAGAGCATAGACCACATGAGTGGATTCACAGGTCAAAAATGAAGATATATCAAACTCTCTTCCATTAGATTTAGAGCTAAATTTAGTTAGTCCTTTAAACCTATTATTGACTATACGGCAGGCGGAACATTTCTTACAAGAGTAAAAGCCTTTTCTATCCCAAAACATTCCCCTTTGTATGGGTGGGTCCAAAATTTTATGGACTATTGTATCTCATATAGTAGGGGCTTTCCTACATACGAAGACAGGTCTATCTGGGATACAACTCCCTACTATTTTGTCCATCTTCAATACATGCCAATGCTTTTGAAAGATATGCTCTTTATCTTTAAATTGTATATGATAATCGGATATAAACCCCCATTGGTGCCTGTCATTGTCATCTGACTCCAATTTTGGTTTATCTCCTAACAGTTGATCTCTCGATATCCTGTGTATTTCTTTAACAGTGTCTTTTAACTTATCTATTTTATAACCTTTATCCACAAATCTATCAACAATAATGTCAGATTGAGTTAGAAAATTACTATCCTGACAGCAATTTCTCCTCAGTCTCATAATTTGGCCTTTCGGTATATTTTTAAGCCACTGAGGATGAGACCACTATACCAAGGCAAATAGCTGTTACGATCAGTGGGTTTGAAGTAAGTTTTAGTTAATAATGCATCATCCTTTCTGAAAATAGTAAGATCCAAAAAATGTACAGTTTCCATACTATATTGGTATTCCAACTTGATGTTATTGGGATTATTATTTAGCCCATCTAGAAACTTTAATAATTCATTCTCACCACCAGCCCAAATCATGAACATATCGTCTATAAATCTCTTATATAGCAGAACCTTTTCATGTTCATGATTGAAGACAAACCTATCCTCCCATTCTGCCATGAACAGGTTGGCTATACTAGGTGCAAAGCGAGCTCCCATAGCAACACCCCTCTTTTGGGAAAAAAATTCACCATTGTACCAAAAATAATTGTGAGATAAACAAAATTTGAGAGCATCCCTCAAAAACTTCTTTTGATTATAAGGTATATCCTCTCTCCTACTTAAGTCCCAATTAAGTGCCAGTAGGGCATCATCATGTTGGATAATGGTGTATAAGGATGATACATCCACCATAACTAGATAAATCCGAGACTGATTAGTAATCTGAGTCTCAGTCAGAAATTTCAATAAATGTTTAGGGGTTTATTTACTAAAGCTGGAGAGTCCAAAATCAGACTCCCTTCTGCATAGAAACCAATCAGCTTCTAACCTCAGGTTGTTCAATGAAGCTTTGGCAATGAAACCTGGAAGCTGATTGGTTTCTATGCAGAAGGGAGTCTGATTTTGGACTCTCCAGCTTTAGTAAATAAACCCCTTAGTGTCTATATACCAAAACAATGGATTTGAAATGAAACGAACAAGATGTGCTTTAACTGCAGACTGTCAACTTTAATTTGAGGGTATTTACATCCAAATCAGGTGACTGGTGTAGGAATTACAACAGTTTGCATATGTGCCTTCCACTTGTTAAGGGACCAAAAGTAATGGGACAGAATAATAATCATAAATCAAACTTTCACTTTTTAATACTTGGTTGCGAATCCTTTGCAGTCAATTACAGCCTGAAGTGTGGAACGCATAGACATCACCAGACGCTGGGTTTCATCCCTGGCGATGCTCTGCCAGGCCTCTACTGCAACTGTCTTCAGTTCCTGCTTGTTCTTGGGGCATTTTCCCTTCAGTTTTGTCTTCAGCAAGTGAAATGCTCAATCGGATTCAGGTCAGGTGATTGACTTGGCCATTGCAGAACATTCCACTTCTTTCCCTTAAAAAACTCTTTGGTTGCTTTTGCAGTCTGCTTTGGGTCATTGTCCATCTGCACTGTGAAGCGGCGTCCAATGAGTTGTGAAGCATTTGGCTGAATATGAGCAGATAATATTCCCGAAACACTTCAGAATTCATCCGGCTGCTTTTGTCAGCAGTCATATCATCAATAAATACAAGAGAAGCAGTTCCATTGGCAGCCATACATGCCCACGCCATGACACTACCTCCACCATGCTTCACTGATGAGGTGGTATGCTTAGGATCATGAGCAGTTCCTTTCCTTCTCCATACTCTTCTCTTCCCATCACTCTGGTACAAGTTGATCTCGGTCTCATCTGTCCATAGGATGTTGTTCCAGAACTGTGAAGGCTTTTTTACATGTCGTTTGGCAAACTCTAATCTGGCCTTCCTGTTTTTGAGGCTCACCAATGGTTTCCATCTTGTGGTGAACCCTCTGTATTCACTCTGGTGAAGTCTTCTCTTGATTGTTGACTTTGACACACATACACCTACCTCCTGGAGAGTGTTCTTGATCTGGCCAACTGTTGTGAAGGGTGTTTTCTTCACCAGGGAAAGAATTCTTCGCTCATTCACCACAGTTGTTTTCCGTGGTCTTCCGGGTCTTTTGGTGTTGCTGAGCTCACCAGTGCGTTCCTTCTTTTTAAGAATGTTCCAAACAGTTGTTGTGGCCACGCCTAATGTTTTTGCTATCTCTCTGATGGGTTTGTTTTGTTTTTTCAGCTTAATGATGGCTTCACTGATAGTGACAGCTCTTTGGATCTCATCTTGAGAGTTGACAGCAACAGATTCCAAATGCAAATAGCACACTTGAAATGAACTCTGGACCTTTTATCTGCTCATTGTAATTGGGATAATGAGGGAATAACACACACCTGGCCATGGAACAGCTGAGAAGCCAATTGTCCCATTGCTTTTGATCCCTTAACAAGTGGGAGGCACATATGCAAACTGTTGTAATTCCTACACCGTTCACCTGATTTGGATGTAAATACCCTCAAATTAAAGCTGACAGTCTGCAGTTAAAGCACATCTTGTTTGTTTCATTTCAAATCCATTGTGGTGGTGTATAGAGCCAAAAATGTTAGAATTGTGTCCATGTCCCAATATTTATAGACCTGACTGTATCTTTACATATTAATAGAAAGTCTGAATTAAAGGTTACTGATGATCTTTTATGATTTTTCTTTTCAGATAGTGTAGCCAGACATCATGGATTCCTGCAATGACAAACCATGGACCATTAAACAACAAGAAATTGAGACTAACAGTAGAGTTTGAATGCAGTGCAGAAAACGTGTATAAATCTGGAGATTACAATACATTACTCTTAAGGAACATAAACGTTTGAACAGAATATGAACAGTCTGTCTCCCAGCATTGCAACACCGCAGGGGGATAACAAAATGGAAGGGAATGTGAACAACTTGTGTGAACAGCCATCTCCTAGCTGCTCATCCCCTCAAAATAAAAAAGAGAATGTTGGCAACTTGTGTAACTTGGAGTCTACCAGCCTTTCGAAACCTCAAAATTGTAAAGAGTTGAAAGAGAACTCATGGCTCCTAAGAAATATAAATAAACTGAAGATAATAGATGGTTGTGTGAACTGGCTTCTCCTGGTCTTTAATCTGCTCAAGATAATGAAAAGAAAGTGGTCATCACCCATAATGTTTCACGGTAGTATAAGCTCCTTTTTTCTTATTAGTATTATTATAGGATTTATATGGCACCAACAGTTTGCTCAGCATTTTACAATATAAAGGGGGACAATACAGTTCAATACAAGAGGCTTAAGAGGGCCCTGATCCGAGCTTACAATCTAAGAGGGAGGGGCTAGTGGTACAAAAGGTAATAACTGTGGGGGATGGACTAATAGGAGAAAGAGAATATTGGTTATTAGCTGAAGGCAGGATAGGCTTCCCTGAAAAGAAAGGTTTTCAGAGATCGCTTAAAAGTGGACAGAGTAGGCGATAGTCAGATAGATTGGGGTAGGTAGAGAGTTCCAGAGGATGGGAGAGGCTCTGGAGAAGTCCTGGAGACAAGCATGGGAGGAGGAGACAAGGAAGCTAGAGAGCAGGAGGTTGTGGGAAGAGCGAAGAGTACTGTTTGGGTGATATTCGGAGACAAGATTGGTGGTGTAATTTGGGGCAGAGTTGTAAATGGTTTTATATGTTATTGATCTTGATGGAGAAGTCAGGGGAGGGGGCACGGGCTGGAGGGAATATTATGAGCTCACTTTTAGAGAGATTGAGTTTGAGGAAGTGGAGTGACATCCATGCGATATGTCACTTCATAGGTTAGTAATGCGAGAGGAGACTGAAGGGGTGAGGTGAGGGGTAGAAAGATAGATTTGTGTGCCATCAGTGACAAGTGACTAAGGGAGGAGGTGTAGATTGAGAAGAGAAGGGGTCCAAGGACAGAACCTTGAGGGACCCCTACAGAAAGAGGAAGTGAAGAGGAGGAGACACAGTTATAGATAACACTGAAGGAGCGCTGCAAAAGGTAGAATGAGAACCAGGAGAGAGAGCAGAGTCTCGCAGGCCAAGAGAGTGGAGTTTTTTTTTGGGGAAGGGGATGGTCAACAGTATCAAAAGCCACAGAGAGGTCAAGTAGTAAGAGTATGGAGCAAGGGCGGATTGACCATTTGGAAACTCGGGCACTGCTCGAGGGCCCGGGGTCAGTAGGGGGCCCCATGAGATGCCCCTGGTACTTTTTTCATAGGCTTTTTTGAGTTTGGGCAAGGACACAGGGGCCCCATAATCCCCTATTGCCCGGGGGCCCCATGAGTTGTCAGTCCACCCCTGGTATGGAGTAGTGGCCATTGGTTTCATCTCCCCTTTCTTCTGTTGTAATCGACTTCCACTCTTCCCCCTCTATGTCCCCCTTGGCCACAACCAGTTGCCATCTGCCCCTTAATTCTTAGGCTACTTCTCTACCTTCTCTCTCTTTCCTCTTCAATATGTGTTCAGCTGCTGCTCCACCTCTCTGCCTTGGTTGGTGAAATTTCCCATCACTTCTAGGAATGGTAAATGGTTTTCAAATTTTTTACCTTTACTTAATTTTTTTTTTATTTCACGGGGTATGAATACTTTTTCAAGGTACTTTATATATATACTGTATATATATAAAAATATGCTAAACACTAATCATTTTAATGAGCGTCATGCCTGGTGTCCTAGGTGAGGAGGGGACAAATTTAGATTTCTATGTAAAAGAGAAGGATTTTTTTATCTGGGTACTTGAAAGCGATTGTAAAGGAAAAAAAACATCTCTATAGTTACTTGTTATGGTCAAAGGAATTCCACAGAGTGGCCTAAATCTCCTCTTCTCAGGCCCCCACTGGCGCTCCTGGCTCTTCCTCTCTGTCCAGTGCCCCCATGAGAAGCCGCTTACCATGGGGGCACTCATGTGTGCTCGCTCCTAAGCCCCGCTGCTGCGTCCATTGACACAGTAATGGGACTCTGTTCCCTTGCCACTGGCTTTGATTGACAGCACTGGAAGCCATTGGCTCTTGGTGCCCCAGCAAAGCCAGTGAGACACAGAAGTGAGGGGAGAGAAGAGCTGCAGACGTGCACAGAGGTGGATAGCTGTTTCATTTAATCCTACAAAATCCAGACTATGTGCAAGTGTAAGAACTGACGCTGGTTTGAAACTAAAGAGTAGTCACACCAAATATTGGTTTGATTAAGATTTTCTTCTGTTTGCTCACTTTGCATTTTGTAAATCGATTAAAATAAACAATTAAAATATACTTCTTTATACTTTACAGCATTTCCTCACACCTATTAGACAAAAGGATGGACCCCATGAAGCTGCACATCTATGCAGACCTGCTGGTATAGGAATGAATGGGAGTTTCAGCCTGGGCTCCCACCATGCCACGCCCCAGATGCATTTCACTCCGCCCCTCGAAGCTTAAGCATGGGGATAATAATTAAGCTCTAAGGGGCGGAGTGAAACTGAGCTGAGACTGCCATTCATTCCAGTACCAGCGGGTCTGCATAGATGTGTGGCTTCATGGGATCCATCCTTTGCCTAATAGGTGCTTGGAGCTGAGATGAGCTCCATCCCTGGCCTGCACTCATAGTGGTGGACACAGGATTGCTTTCCCTTGTAGACTGAGCGGCACACATTCTCCATTTCTTCACACCTGTCTAAAACTTTGATTTTTGATGATTTTATACCATGCCTTTTAACTACATATGTTTGTGAGTAGATTTTACTCCTTTTAATACCATTAAAGTATTAACCCTCTACACTCAGATTGGCGCCCCCTTCTGTCCGATTTTATCTCCTGCAGAATACTGCTTCACTCTATGGGGAGCTGCCTTCCCCTGTCATTGCCTATCTGGGACTCTTGGACTTTATGCCTAAGATGTCATGTTTTATCTGTACTGTATGTGATTGTATTTGCTTCATTTACAGTGAAGGAAATGTGTATTTGATCCCCTGCTGATGTTGAATGTTCGCCCCTCACAAAGAAATGATCGGTCTAAATATTGAATGTTCGGTGTATTGTAACACTGAGAGACAGAATAGCAACAACAAATTCAGCAGAAATGCGTCTAACAAATGATGACTGATCTGCATGTTCATGAGGGAAATAAGTATTTGATCCCCGATCATTCAGCAGGATTTCTGGCCACCAGGTGTCTTTCATACAGGTAACAGGCTGAGATTAGAAGCAGTCTCTTAAAGGGAGTGCTGCTAATCTCATTTTGTTACCTGTATAAAAGACACCTGTCCACAGGAGCAATCAAACCATCAGATTCCAAACTCTCCACCATGTCAAAGACCAAAGAGCTGTCCAAGGATGTCAGGGACAAGATTGTAGACCTACACAAGGCTGGACTGGGCTACCAAACTATCACCAAGCAGCTTGGTGAGAAGGTGACAACAGTTGGTGCAATCATTCACAAATGGAAGAAACACAAAACAAGTGTCAGTGTCCCTAGGTCTGGTGCACCATGCAAGATCTCACCTCGTGGAGTGTCAATGATCATGAGAACAGTGAGGAATCATCCCAGAACTACACGTGAGGATCTTGTCAATGATCTCCAGGCAGCTGGGACCACAGTCACCAAGAAAACAATTGGTAACACACTACGCCGACAAGGACTGAAATCCTGCAGTGCCCGCAAGGTCCCTCTGCTCAAGAAAGCACATGTCCAGGCCCGTCTGAAGTCTGCCACTGAACATCTGAATGATGCAGAGGAGGACTGGTTGGAAGTGTTGTGGTCAGATGAGACCAAAATCCAGCTCTTTGGCATTAACTCAACTCGCCGTGTTTGGAGGAGGAGGAATGCTCCCTATGGCCCCAAGAACACCATCCCAACTGTGAAATATGGTGGTGGAAACATTCTGCTTTGGGGGTGTTTTTTTGCTAAGGGGACAGGACAACTGCACCACATCAAAGGGACGATGGACGGGACAATGTACTGTCAAATCTTGGGTGAGAACCTTCATCCCTCAGCCAGGGCATTGAAAATGGGTCATGGATGGGTGTTCCAGCATGACAATGACCCAAAACACATGGCCAAGGCAACAAAGGAGCGGCTCAAGAAGAAGCACATTAAGGTCCTGCAGTGGCCCAGCCAGTCTCCACACCTTAATCCGATTGAAAATCTGTGGAGGGAGTTGAAAGTTCGAGTTGCCAAACGTCAGCCACCAAACCTTAATGACTTGGAGAGGATCTGCCAAGAGGAGTGGGCCAAAATCCCTCCTGAGATGTGTGCAAACCTGGGGGCCAACTCCAGGAAACGTCGGACCTCTGTGATTGCCAACAAGGGATTGGCCACCAAGTACTAAGTCATGTTTTGTGAAGCGGATCAAATCCTTCTTTCCCTCATGAACGTGCACATCAGTCATCATTTGTTAGACGCATTTCTTTTGATTTTTTTGTTGCTATTCTGTCTCTCAGTGTTACGATACACCGAACATTCGATTTTTAGACCGATCATTTCTTTGTGAGGGGCAAACATTCAAAATCAGCAGGGGAGCAAATACGCATTTCCTTCACTGTATTCACACTAGGATTTCCCTACTTGTGGTTCCTGCCAAGCGCCAGTTCCGTTCTTACTCTCCTATAATGTATGGCCGGCCTTTGGACTGGCTGCAGTTGGAGATCCCCATTCATAAATCTTTATCATTTCCTGGTAGCAAACGGTGTCATTGCTCTTTTTTATATTTAGTCCATGTATAGGATATACTGTGTCCCCCTCACTGCTCCTATGTGTTCCTGCCAAACATATAACATAACCAGGGTTTGATAATCAAAAATGAAGCAAGCAGTCATTAAAAATCACTCTATATGAAATAATAATACATAGGATAATCCCAACTGAATACAGTGCTTATGAACAAAACAATATACAAAGTAGCAAACTAAGACGTGTTTACACCAACCAATCTGTGTCTCTCTAACCTCCACACACATTGTCTGCCAGAGCCTGTGAGGAGGTTGGAGAGATTTTCCACAGCCAGATATACACACATACTGTCACGTACCTGGTTGGGGAGCCTGACGTGAAGAGGAGGTGTCCTCTTACTACTCCCACTCGGAGCCCCTGATAGTGGGAACAGGGCGCTGAGCCAGGAGTGGCACGAGTAGATCTGGAGCTGGCGGCAGAGAGGTGAAGACCCAGGAGATCTGTATGCAGGCCAGGTGCGGATGCAGGAATGTAGGTGCAGCATCAGGCAGGTATGGCGGCAATCAGGATGCAGACTGGGACTGGACACAAGAGCGTGGATGCGGCAGCAGGCAGGTATGGCAGGCACCAGAATGCAGGCCAGGTGCAGGACCGTGGGTGCAGCAGCAGGTAAGTATGGCAGTGACCAGAATGCAGGCCAGGTGCAGGACCGTGGGTGCAGCAGCAGGTAAGTATGGCAGCCGTCAGGATACAAGCCAGGTGCAGATACAGGTAAGTAGGTGCAGCAGAGTCAGACAAGCCGGGTCAGGATCAAATGAGCAAATCAAGTACAAGGGAGCAGACAAGCGGATAGTCAGAGATAAGCCAGGGTCGGTGCAGGCGGAGTTCTTAGTCAGGTCAGATCAGGATTCAGGCAACAGAATCAGGTAATGGAGTGCAGAACGTTATAGACCAGAAGGCATTGATTACACTGTATTGCAGGTTTAAATAGCCTGCCTTGCGGTGACGTGTATGCTACTGCACATGCGCGCCCTCTCACTCCTGCACATGCACACTCGCACCGCCATGGCCCGAGGGGATCCTCGCACAGGTCTGCACGGAGGCAGGATCCCTGACACATACTTGCTCGTTGTCTTCAATGTCCAGTCTAGGGAATGTTTATTTTTGGAGTTTTATTGTGGGATATGGATGGGGAATGTAGTTGGACACTACAAATCAGAACTATTCACACTGAGGACATCTAGCGGGTCTCTTTGTTGAGCACTGATGAAGTCCTGGCTGAACACAGATAACAGACTCTTAGAATTGTAGCACGAAGTAGCTTAGGAGTGAGCGAAGTCCTTTTTTTCAGTAGTAGTAGCTACAGAGCTGAGCTCCCCAGGTACAAGCCAGTTACAACAGACTGTGACAGCCAAAAGGTAATGTGGCTGAGCAAAGTCCTTTGCAGTAGCACCCGTTGGACAAGCTCTTCAGAACACCAGCCAGTGTTCCCTTTTCTCAGACCCACACTGACTATCAAGCACCAGAGAGGTAGCAAAGCACACAAAATCTCTAAGTGTCAGTACTCACAAGGCCCAAGGATAGAATGGCAACCTCCTTACAATCTTCCAAGTGACTTTCTCTCCAGTGATACCAGATAGATCTTTGGCAGACAGCCCCCCTCAGTCAGCTTACTGTAGGACCAGGGCCACTCTCTAACTTCATGCCCTCCAGTCGCCCACCAGAGGCCCACATGGCAGCAAATGCGAGGCGAAGCAAGCCTGCCTCCAGCCTGGCTTGATGTAATCCTCTCTCAGGAAAGACACAGAACCCTTGTTCCCATAGAATATAAATACCAATCCCAGCATGCAATGGGGTCACCCACCCCTGCAATTGGCTTTATCCATATTCATGCTGTTCATTTGCCTAGCCCCTACCCATGTTCTGGAAGGCTCTCAAACGACACCAGAGCATCATGAGCTGACCTAACGAATCTGTCACAGCTCTCTGTTAAGCAGAGAACCCAATTAGATTTCCCTAACAGTCTCTCTGGTAAGCAGAGAAACACATCTATGCTATTCTAACCAGGGGCGGACTGACAACTCATGGGGCCCCCGGGAAATAGGGGATCATGGGGCCCCTGTGTCCTTGCCCACACTCAAAAAAGCCTATGAAAAAGGTACCAGGGGCATCGCATGGGGCCCCCTACTGACCCCGGGCCCTCGGGCAGTGCCCAAGTTTCCAAATGGTCAGTCCACCCCTGATTCGAACTATACACATCCTAGCACCTGACTGTGAAGGAGCTACAATAACAAAAAACAGCATATTTTAATAGCAGCTGTTTTAAAATATGCTTGTTTTTTGATATTTTGTATCATAATCGCCTCCCCCCCGCAATATAAGGTAATGAGGGGTGCAAGGCGGTTCTCTCGTTCTGGGTGGACGTCATATGATGTCCTTCCACTCTAACTGTGTGTGCGTGGCTCTGGGAGTGCACAGTGTGGCGATCGGCGGTGTGCTCTGTTCCTCGGACACAGCGGATCACCAATCAACAGAAAGAGCCGAAGACATTGGTTCGGTCATGTGATCAGCTGTGTCCAATCACAGCTGATCGCATGTAAATAAGGAAATGCCGGTTATCTGCATTTCTCTCCTCTTGAGCTGTCACACTGACAGAGGAGAGGAGAGGAGAGCCGGTAATCGGCATTCCTCGGAGGGGACATCTACACTGATCATCAGGGCACTGATGATCAGTGTGGCCCCAGAAGTGCCACCTGTCAGTGTCCATCAGTGCCAGCTGTCAGTGCTGAACAGTGCCACGTGCCAGTGCCTGCCAGTGCACATCAGTGCCACATATCAGTGCCCATCTGAGCTGCCTTTCAGTGTCACCCATCAGTGCCACCTATCAGTGCCACCTATCACCAGTGCCAGTGCCCTGATGATCAGTGTAGCCCCAGCAGTTCCACCTGTCAGTGTCCATCAATGCCAGCTGTCAGTGCTCATCAGTGCCACCTGCCAGTGCCCATAAGTGCCACATCAATGCCACATATCAGTGCCTACCAGTGCACATCAATGCCACATATCAGTGCCCATCTGAGCTGCCTTTCAGTGCCACCTATCAGTGCCAGTCAGTGCTGCCTATCAGTGCGCATCAGTGCCGCCTATCAGTGCCGGTCAGTGCTGCCTATCAGTGCCAGTCAGTGCCCCCTAACAGTGACAGTCAGTGCCGCCTATCAGTGCCAGTCAGTGCCACCTATCAGTGCCGCCTATCAGTGCCATATATGAGTGCTGCTTCTCAGTGCACATTGGTGATGCCCATCAATGCTCATCAGTGCCAGCTACCAGTGCCTCCTCATCAGTGCCCATCAGTGCCACCTATCAGTGCCCATCAGAGCAGCCTATCAGTGCCCATCACTGCAGCCTCATTAGCGTACATTAGTGAAGGAGAAAAATCACTTATTTACAAAATTTTATAACAGAAACTAAGCTTTTTTTTCAAAATGTTCAGTTGTTTTTGGTTTGTTTAGCAAAAAATAAAAAAACACCAAAAGAAAGCTCTATCTGTCTCAAAAAAATAATAAAAATGTCATATGAGTACAGTGTTGCATGACCGCGCAATTGTCATTCAAAGTGTGACAGCGCTAAAAGCTGAAAATTGGCCTGGACAGGAAGGGGGTATAAGTGCCCTGTAGGGGAGGGGTTAAACATGGTCTATAATTTGCCCCTAGGTAAACTCCTTTCACAATGGTGGACAAAGGTAAGGACGTTTATAATGCATTTATATACAGTAAGCCCCAATTATAGGCTTTATCATGTGTGATTTGAACACAAGCTGGGGGCCTTCAGTCTGAATATGGCACTTAATGGACTTCCAGTGGAGACAGGACTACTGTGAGGCTCAACTTTCTACTTGAACAAAGTGATGTCCTCGGTCTGGGCCGGGTACTCTAGGGAAGGGGTTTCTTTCTTGTGCTCAGCCAGAACTAAGCTGGTTTGGTTAGTTAGATAAATACACAGAGAAATAGAAAGCATTTCACATCCCCGAAGCCGGAAATCAGATGTATATTCACTGCCACTGAGGAATATAACACTTGAACATTTTCATCTATCTCTATTCATACATAAAACAAGCCCTCCTGCCCTTGCATGGCCTGTTATGGTTCTAGTAGTGCTTTTGATTATGCCGTGTTTTCCAGATGATTTAAATTTTACTTGTAGACCGATTAAAATAGAGACATTAAAAAAAATTAAAAATGTCTTTTCTTACAGAACTTCCTTCAGGAAAAAAAAACTTACATCAGCTTGCAATGGGAATGAATATGGAACATTACCTGACTTCAAAATTGACTCTAAGGGATATCCTGAGTATTGGCTTAGAGAATATGCATGACAAAACATCTACAACTATAGAGGATCTTCCCTGGAATTACTTAAGAAAACTCATGGCTCTAAATAGGACTGCAAGAGACATTCTTGTTGAGAAAGATCAGTCTACTGATGTAAATGTAAATGAAAATTGTGATAATGATGACAAATCAATGAATGCTTCTTTGGTTCCAGGTGATAATCCATCTGCCTCCATTAACCCCCTGGATGTCCTGTGTCTTCTCCTGCATTGCTCAGACAGTTTTCTGCAACAAGACATTGTAACCAAATTGTCCATGTGCCAGTTTGCTGCCCCTCTGCTGCTCCCTTCTGGTGACGGGTCACACTGCACCCTCATGCTTTGGGCAATGAGAGACATAGTGAAGAAGTGGAGACCTCAGTCATTAGCGGACAGTAAAGGGTTCAGAGAAGAAAATGTGGTCAATACTTCCATGCCAATCTTCTCATTTGTCAGACTTGGAAAAAACAAATTATCCAAATCAAAAATCCTGAACCAAGTTCTTAATCCACCTCAGCTACAGAATAACTTCTTCATACATGACAATATGGAGGGAGGAAACATTAAGAGGGAAATATCTGATGGACTGGTAGAAGTTTCCTGGTATTTTCCCTGTGGTAAGTCTGATGTTTTCCCAGAACCCATCGCAGTGACCAACCTACGAGGAGACCTGGAGACCAACTGGGACCAGTTCATGTTTCTGACAAGAATTTCATCAGCTGTGTTTATATTCATTGAGGATATTTCTGGGAGAGAATTCAGATTGCTATCATCCTGCCCTACCACTGACACCCAGTATTACTTCATTGTTACTCCCGGTCCTGGCAAAACTGTGAACACACAGACACAGAAGACCCTTGAAAACCTAATGCCAGTGCTAAAGATAAACAAATCAAATGTGATAATACATGCAGGCACAGTGAATGAGGCAGCCTTTGTAAAAAAATTACAAAGTAGTATTGTTTGTTTCTTAAAGAGTAAGCCACAAGTAAATAATATGAGAGACCTTGAGAAAGAAACTCATGGATTGGACATCCAAGTGGATGAGAGAGTTCCTGAATGTCAGGAGGCCAGGGAACTTGCCAGGAATATTACAGAAGAAATAACAAACGTGTCTGAGTATAAGAACATCACTATGAAGTTACAGGGAGATCTCTGGAGACAGTTATCTAATGTGGAAAAGGAACTTTGCAGAATGACAAGGCAAGGTGGTAAAGACACTCAACAATATCGAGATGAACTGATGAAGAAACGTATTTCACTGCGTGGGGAACAATATAAGCATGATCTGCCCAATGGTTTGATGCTCTTTATTGATGCAATCACTCATTTGTCTGAGATTGAGAAACAATATTTTCTGAAATGGATGAAATTTGAACTTGATTCAATTGCTAGAAATCATCTTTCTAATCTTCAAACTTATTACAAAGAAAAATGTAACAATCTCTTAATCAATAAGGAAGAACTCAGACAGATAGACCAGAAAATCTCTGACAGTTCTTTAGGAATTGAACATTTCCTACGTGAGATGGGACAGTTATATGAAGCTGAATGTTCCATGGCTAAAGAAAACAAAATATATAAAAGCGAAAGACAATTTGCTGGACTGCCAGGAATTGCTGCCAATCTCTTGTTGAATGGTTTTCCATTGGAGCTAATAGATGGAGATGCCTCCAACATTCCCCTACGGTGGTTATCTGATGTTCTAACAGAGCTGGACACCAAAACAGGGGGAAAATGCAGAATGAGAGTAATCACTGTGCTGGGAGTGCAGAGTACAGGAAAATCCACTCTTCTCAACACCATGTTTGGTCTGCAGTTCCCAGTGGCCAGTGGAAGATGCACACGAGGAGCCTTCATGACTCTTCTTAGTGTGAAAGAGAACTTCCAGAAGGAGCTGGGCTGTGACTTCATCCTAGTGATTGACACTGAGGGGCTGAAAGCTCCAGAGTTGGCTTCCTTGGAGGGCAGTTATGAACATGACAATGAACTGGCCACACTAGTGGTTGGGTTGAGTGATATCACTATAATCAATATGTCAATGGAAAATACAACAGAAATGAAGGATATCTTACAGATTATAGTTCATGCTTTTCTTAGAATGAAAGAAATAGGAAAGAGGCCCAACTGCCAGTTTGTACATCAGAATGTGAGTGATGTGTCTGCTCATGACAAGAACATGAGAGACAGGAAGAAACTTCTGGAACATCTGAATGAAATGACAAAAGTAGCTGCAGAGATGGAGAGGAAAAGTGAGATCAAAACTTTCAGTGATGTGATGGATTACAATCTGGAGAAAGACAACTGGTACATTCCTGGACTCTGGCTTGGGGTCCCACCAATGGCTCCAGTAAATTCTGGGTACAGTGAACATGTGTCTGAATTAAAAAAGTATTTATTAGGATTCATGTCAAGCAATGGCTCGCTGCACAATCCTGTAAACATTCCTGAATTTTTAACATGGATAGAAAGTTTATGGAGCGCTGTCAAACATGAGAAATTCATCTTCAGTTTCAGGAACAGCCTGGTTGCAGGAGCTTATAATAAACTGTGTTTACAATTCTCACAGTGGGAATGGGATTTTCGAAAAGCCGTCCATGATTGGATGATCCAGACGGAGACAGACATTAGGAATCAGTCAGAAAAAAATTTAAATGAGGAACTGCGTTCAAGATTTACACAGCAACTCAACAGTTTGTTAAATAATGAAAAAAACAAGATGTCCGAATTGCTAGAATGCTATTTTGAAGATAAAAATGAAAAGGTTCATCTTGTAGAACGTTACAAACAAGATTTTGTTTTGAGCATAGATTCCCTGGGAAAAGAAGTACAAAGAAATGCTCTTAGAAAGTGTGATGAGGCTGTTTCTATCCGGAAAGCAAAATTTAGGATTCAGGAGATGCTGAGCAGTTATCAGAAATCAATTGAAGTTAAAATCACTGATCTCCTTGAGAGGTGTCGAGAGAAAAAGCAGAAGCTGAGTGATGAAGATCTACATCAGGAATTTGAGCGGATGTGGGAAAGGACACTGGAAGATCTACAGATAGAGAAATTAACAAAACACAATGTCAGCACATCTCTGCTTAACCACTTACAAAATGACATGGGTAGCAAAGGAGCAGCTGTAAATCAAGAATTAATGAATATAAAAAATTTAAACTTTGGTATACAAGCTAATTTCACAATGCATAAAAAATATATTGAGACTGGATATATCGCATGGGCCTTAAATAAATTTGGGTTAGGAAAAAATGAGCCTTATGGCAAGTTAAAAGAATTTGCTGACTCTCTAATAGGACAGTGTGACACCTATGTCCGAGAGAGGGTGGACCTCATGGAGGATTATAATGTCACCTACTGCCAGGGATTACTCCACATGATCAATGAAGAGCTTTCCCAAAAGAGAAAAAGTCTTCATTACTCTTTAGCTTTTGAGTTGGATATCAAGCAGCACATTCTTGGAAAAGCATCCCGAGAGTTTCAGAAGATGCATGACAAGTTCATTATAGAGAACGATCCAAAACTTTGTCTGGAGAAAGTAAAGCCTCAGTATTTAGAAACATTTATCAACACATTTCAGGAAAAAGACATGAGTCAGACCAAAGCCAAAGAATTTTGTGAGAGATGTCTTAAACCAGCAATAACTGACCATGTTTTTAAGCATCTTGGAAAGGAAATGGTGACCGACATAATAAGTTCAGACAATAGGCTTTTCTGCTCCAGAAGCTTTTTTCAAAGTTTTCTAATGAAGGAGCTGCTGAATGAAATGTCATTTCAGAAATATTGCATGTTTATTGAATCATATAAGAATTATACAGAAGCCTGGATCCTTAGTTACATTGAAAAGAAATATGCAAACTCAGAACCATTAAAACCACTCCTGGAAAACATTATCTCTGAATTAAACACAAAAGTAAGAAATGTTCTTATATTAGACAAATGTCTTTCAAGTTCATCTATCGCAGATTTTTTGAAAAGCGTGTGTGAGGAGCTTAAATGCGATTTAGTGATTTCCCCAAATGAAATACAGGCGGTCACTTTCCAGAACAACGCTGCTGTTGCTCAGTTCTCATCGGACATTGAGAAGTTCCTCAAAAATACAGAAGACCAGATCTTCTCAGAGCTCCAGTATATGAATATAAAAGCTTTGCTTTCCAGGTTGACAATAAAGCCTCATGATAGATTGCACAAGCAGGTTGTTGGCTGTGGGGAGCAGTGTCCATTCTGTAAAGTACCCTGTGAAGCTGGAGGTGATGGCCATAAACACTTTGCTAATATCCATAGACCAGATGGACTGGGAGGATGCCATTGGCACAAGGATGGAACCTTGACTACTGACATATGCACAACAGCAGTTGTATCTGATACTCATTTTCAGAGTTCAGAAACAGAAGGTCAATGGCACCCATACAAAGACTATACAAAGTATTATCCAGATTGGGCCATCCAACCAGATGCCAGTCTCACAGCCTCAGATTACTGGAAATACATTTTTGTGGAGTTTAATGAGCAGTTTGCTGAGCAATATAACAAAAAACCAGCAAATCTACCAGATGGCTGGAGGGCTATAACCAAAGAAAAAGCCTTTGATAGCCTAAAGAAAACGTTCAATGACTAAAGCCAAGAAGAAAAGTCCCCAATGTCTTCAACTTCCGGTTCAGATTTTATCTTCAGATTGATTTGCTAACAGACATACCATTATGATTTAAAGTAGTTGTAAACCACAGACATGAAATATGAACAAGACATATATATTGTGTTCTTGTCCCAGTTAGGAGAACTTTCTGTCTGCTGCCTCGTTCTTCTGTTATCAAGATGAATTACTTCTGACAAGTTTTCCTGACACCAAGAGATAAAATGTTGGCTGGAGAGGGATCTCAGCACACCACCTGTGATTGAGCTCACTGAGCTCTGCATTCTGGACTTTCAACAGATCTAGAGAAGAGAAGACTGCAGATAAACAGGCACAACTTAAGTAGAAGAATTTATTTATTCTCTGTGTATCACCTGAGGCCAGTCACCTCACTGGGTATATGTAAGGGTTTACAACAACTTTATTTCACAACTTTATCCAAATTTGTTTTTTGTTTTTGTTTGGTTTGTTGTAAGTGGGGAAGAATTCAGCTGCATTCACACTAGCACATCTGTTATGGAAGCCATGTGCTGGGGAGACATTTTTGTATGTTTAAAAAATTATTTTAGGTTTGAAAGTTACTTAAAACCCACAAAGCATTATATATATTCTGAAAGTAGTCACCCTAGAGAATACAATAGCAACTGTTTGTTCTAAATTTTTATGTTATACAATATTAGTGCAATGGTTTAGAAAATGGAAAGTTTCAGTAAAAAATACACCAAAGGTAATTTTCGGACACAAAAACACAAAAAAAGACCCAATATTTTTGTAAAATACATAAGATGAGGCTGCGACAAGAAAAATAGCTACCCAGCATGTCAAGCCTTAAAATTGTGTAAACCTGTGAATTGGTGACAAATTTTGGAACCTTATATTTTCAATAGGTGACACTTTAGAAGCTTCTTCAGGTCAGTTTTGAATTTATCATGAATAATAGGCCTAGAATTATTGCTCTCACTCTGGTGTGCACAGGGATATGCGTTCAGCACACATTTTTGCGCGTAGGCGCCCCTGACCTTTTGTACGTGCATGTATGTGGGAATCAAAATTTTTTGGGGGGATTTTAAGTGTTTTGGTGTAACTTACATTTATTACACTTTTTTTTAACTTTTTTTAACTAAACTTTTTTTTTCACATAGGGGACAAAAAGTCCCCTATGTGATGCTTTTTTATTGAGTTTCTCTTTAATGAAACACCAGGGGTCTAAAAGATTCCTGCCTTTTTGTGGGTTTGGCCATGTTTATGGGTGTTTACACACAATTACATGTACTTGCATGCATTTAGTGTTTCTAATCAGACCATGGATGCACAGAATTCTGTTTTCCCTAAACATAGATAAACTGAATGCACCTAAACGCAGGTAAACTCCCAGTTAGAAGAATGCAATTAAAGCACAACTATAGGCAAAACTTTTTTTCTCACTTTGGATAGAGTAAGGGAGGTTAATAACCCCGTCAGCTCTTTATCTTTGCCATGTGTATCCCACTGGGGAGATATCTCTTCACTTCCTCTCAAAAGTGAGGGAATCCCAAGGTGGCACCAGGGTCACCAGAATTAATGGTAAGAGTAAGACTGAAACACATTAGCAATGTTTTTTACTAGGATTGGGCTTGATGTTCGAGTCGAACATAAGTTTGATTTGAACATCGTCAGTTCATGTGTTTGGTGAACACATGAATGGTAAGGGCGTTTGGCAGGCTATTCGCCCACTGCACCCCACAATGTACTGGCCATGACAGTGCATTGTGATTGGCCAAAGCAATGTACCTGACCATCGGCAGGTTGGCGGCGGCAGCGGGCATTGTGATTGATGTTGGATCTACTTCGGGGGAAATGTTTTTCTATTTTTAGGACTTGTCAAAGACTGTCTCCTCTCATTTTTACACTATATTTTTTTTTTGGTGAACGAGTAGCGGTACCATGTACCCCATACTCATTCACATGGGGGGGTGGGATCTGGGGGCCCTCTTGTTAAAGGGGATTTCTAGATTCTGGTAAACCCCCTTTCTCACAGACCCCTCCCAACCACTGGCCATGGTTGTCCAGAAGAGGCCCTTGTCCCCATCAACATGGGGACAAGGTGCTTTGTGCCGAAGCAACCCCCCATGTTGAGGGCACGTGGGCTGGTATGGTTTGGGGGGGGTGCTCACTTGGCCCCCCCTTCCCCCACTTGCTGGGCTGCATGCTTGGATAAGGATCTGGTATGGATTTTGAGGGTAGACCCCTACGCCATTTTTTTTTTAAATTTGGTGTGGGGGGTTCCCCTCAAAATCCATACCAGACCCAGAGGGCTTGGTATGGATGGGGGAGAAAGCCGTTAAAAGTGTCGGGCAATGCCGGCAATACTTTTTACATCTGAAACATGAAAGAATGTTTTCACTACTAAAATACCGCATGACTTAATAATATAACTCATGCGGTATTTTAGTCGCTGTGCGGTATCCGACCACATACTTGGATGCGGTAAGATACCGCTTAGTGAACTGTCCTTGTTCAAAGTTCACAGTCGAACTTTCGTTAGGTTCAAATGTTCAACCGTGAACCAAACAGGGGGGTGTTCAGCCCATCACTATTTTTTTCATGTGTAGCACTACCCTCTTAGGAATCGCTGAGTTTTGGGTCCCCCTAAAGCTCTGAACAACCAAGCAACACGTATTTTCTTCCACGCTTTGCACACTGGAGTCAGTAAACAGTCCTTGAGTTTGGTTTTGTGATTTTATTAATGGGTTAATAACTCAAATAGGGTCTAGGGGTGTATAGGATGCCCAAGGAAACTCTAGAACTTTAAGGACAAACGCCTTAGGAACTAGAAACAGTCTTTCCTTTGAGAGCCCTCAAAGCTCTTTGGTGTGCCTCCTCAGACCCCAGATGAATCCTCCCCTTCACCCAGCTGTACCGAGTGTATTTCCTGAGCAAGGGGGCCCAGAAACTGCCAACTTAAAACATTCCCAGATGAGAAGCTAGTTGAGTTTTCTACCTAACTGTCCTCTCCTTCTATCTGACCCAGGGGGTGTAGAAGTTCTCACACTGTCCTCTCCTGTCAGCGTGGTGGGCTGGTAGCTACCTTCAGGCTTTTTGCTGGGCTGGCTCCTTCCCTGCTGCTCAGGATGTCCTCCCTAGGAGACAGTGGTGCAGTGGAAATCCTCATTTCCAATGACCTACCGGTAGGTAGGCCCCTTCCCTGAGGCCCCTCCTAGGCTCCACACTCCATCTTCCACCAAACACTCACTAACTGTGCTCCCCATAAATCAGATGATGAGGAGGCAACATATTGCCTCCTCACCACCTGTCAAACAAACTTGGATCGCTTTTTAGAGGACCAGCAGTGCCTGCTGTACTTGCGAATGAGCCCTTACTTGCTTTCAGCAGCGGCACCCTTAGGACTCATTCACATTTAAAGTTGGGAGGTGGTAAAACCCTGTGGTTGATTTATCAGCCCCCAACCCCTATCCCCTTTAGCTGCTGAGGCATCAGTCAAAGGTGTACACATGCTGCAGCAGCAATTAAGCCCCATGTTGCTTTTGGTGGGGTTTACTGACTGACAATAACGAGCCATTCAAGTAACTAGGCCCTCGCTGCAAGCACCCCCCAACTGCATGCTTCTGCGGGGTCCAAGGGGTTAAAACAGGTGGTGAGGAAGCAGCTCAGCTCTTGTACTGCACAAAGTTGCAGGGCACTTGCAGAACGGCAAATGGCTTCACCCACCAACCATGACAGGGCGTATAACTCCTGCTGAAGCTGTGACATGTGTTCACCCCTAGCCGCTGCAGCTAAAGGGGGTGCGGTTGGGGTGGGGGTGGTAAAAACAAAGTCTTAGTTATGGGGTTTTACTACCCCCCAAACTGCAAATGTAAATGAACCCTCATCTTATGCAGTTCTTGTTCCCTATTACAGCTCCAACGTTCCAAGTAGTCCCTCTGCATTGCAGTCTGTTTGATCCACTGGGATGGCGGGTCAGCAAGCCCAGATTGCGATCTCCCAGTCATCTGGCCGCAATCTACTGGAGGCTGACCTCTGCTCTAAATGTATATAAATACATAGTTGTCAATGCCAGTGTAAATGAGGTCTAATGCGCAGCCTTGTGCTAAATGTTTAAAAAATGTATTTCCTTCCCCAATAGCCTGTTTGGAACAAAAAAACAGCTCAGGTTGCAACAGCAATCTTTCAATGCTAAACTGTCTCTTGCAGCACTCTTTTTTTTCCAGCACTAGATGTCCTCAGTCCTCTGCTCTGAATTAAAGGGGACGTCACCCCGTAATGTTCATTCACCATGTCATCAGCACCACCTTTGGATCATCCATTACCAGTCAACCTGAAGAAGAGGACATATTTGTTGCTGTTAGGATTTGTAGATACAGTAAGAAAGGGTTAAATCTTCTGTCAGGTTTCTTTGTTTGCCAGTGGGTGAACCTATCCAATGGGAAACAAAGAGCAATAAATACTGACAGGAGTTCTAACCCTCCTACACTTCATCAAAAAACTATAAAAGAAAAAAAAATCAGCTTGACATTTATTTTGTTTCTTTTTGTGCATTGTGTATTATTCACTGCATACAGTATATCATTATATCGGCTTAGCATAGGCAATAGTTATTGTAGTTAATGTAAACCTGTCATGACTCTTGTGAGAAATATTGGTCTGACCATTGTTGACCTTCTTCTGACTGTTATGCTGGCCAACTGGCTTCTGTACTTTCTAAGGCATTGATCTAGAACAGTGGTGGGCAACCTTTTTTTTCAACTGAGCCAAATCTCGCCAAAACCACGATTGAAATTTATTTTGAGAGCCACATTTTTAAAACTGAAAATACATAGGATGGTACACTGTTTTTAGTTTCAATAAGTTTTTATAGTAATTCATCCCCCATAGTAATTCATCCCCCATATAGTAATTCATCCCCCATAGTAATTCATCCCCCATATAGTAATTCATCCCCCATAGTAATTAATCCCCCATATAGTAATTCATCCCCCATAGTAATTCATCCCCCATATAGTAATTCATCCCCCATAGTAATTCATCCCCCATATAGTAATTCATCCCCGATATAGTAATTCATCCCCCATAGTAATTCATCCCCCATATAGTAATTCATCCCCCATAGTAATTCATCCCCCATAGTAATTCATCCCCCATATAGTAATTCATCCCCCATTTAGTAATTCATCCCCCATATAGTAATTCATCCCCCATAGTAATTCATCCCCCATTTAGTAATTCATCCCCCATAGTAATTCATCCCCCATAGTAATTCATCCCCCATATAGTAATTCATCCCCCCTATAGTAATTCATCCCTCATATAGTAGTAGTAAGTAAGTAGCAAGTAGTAAGCCAAGTCCCCCCTGTGTCAATTCACTTACCTTTGCTCCGCGCGTTCTTTTCGCCGTGTTCCCGCGCCGTTCCGGTCTTCAGGGCGGACTGTGAGAGGAGCCTAGCTCCTCTCACGTTCGTCACGCTGCCCCGCCTACACACATCCTGACAGCCAATCACTGGCTATCAGGATGTGAGTGGCAGCGAGACTGGCCAATCATTGCATTTGAGCGCGCTGCCCTGGCTGTTTTTTTTTTTTGGAGCACGCTCCGCGGGCCAGATTAAAAGGTCCGCCGGGCCGTAGTTTGCCCATTGCTGGGCTAGCAGAGTCCTGACTTTTGGGGCGGCCGCCCGAGAGGAGGGAGGGGAGCGGGCGCCCGGC
Organism: Staurois parvus; assembly: GCF_062004578.1. Classification (NCBI taxonomy): domain Eukaryota; kingdom Metazoa; phylum Chordata; class Amphibia; order Anura; family Ranidae; genus Staurois; species Staurois parvus. The sequence continues at coordinate 256,411 of NW_028319231.1, read as the reverse complement.
ACACAGAAGAGCCGCATTAAAGTGTGTAAAGAGCCGCATGTGACTCGCGAGCCGCGGCTTGCCGACCACTGATCTAGAACATTTATGTAGATTAGGAATGTCAGTGAAAAGTCAAAAGCCCCAAACTGTGTGCTTGTTTTAGGTTACCGACTTACAGTCTACGTTCACCTTTTCTAAAAAAAAATATCCTATGCAGTCAAGGGGTTCCAGTAAGTATTAAAAACTGTGCAGCTTTGTAAAACCTCCATGAACTTGCTTGTCACGCCTGTAGATCGGTTCCACTAGAAGCTTGGCCGAAAAACATCCGGTTAGCAATCCCCACAATTTACCTTCTTGCTAGGATAATGGAAACCTCCATTGGAAGTCCAATGGTAAAACTATTGGGTTTTATTGCTCTGGTAATTCTGGGAGTGAGCCATCCAATGGTGGCAAAGTGACTGTCCAATGGTTTTTACACCCTAGAAAGACAGGATGTAGTTTTCCATCTGGAAGGTTTTTGACCAGGCTTCTGGTGAGCCCAAATGGCCTACAGGGATGACAAGAAAATGAATATATTACACAGCCAGACAGTTTTATCTACTGGGGCCCTTTGACTGTGTAGGATATTTTCTGTAAAAGGTGGACTTAGCCTTTAAGGTATTAGGAAGAATGTCAACATGACTGCCCAGGAAAGAATAGCCGAGTGATGGTGGGTTCCATATTTCTTTTATGACAAGTTTCAGTATAATATTAGATTTCTTATAGCAAAGCTGTGAATTATTAGATTATTTTAGAGTAGTTTGTTTGGTTTATGTAGAAAAAATATAAGATTTGTCCAAACTGCCAGAACTAACTAGGATGCAGAGACCTTACAAATATATCTTTTGGCGTGCAAACTGTCAGCTTTAAAATGGGAATCGTTTCTTAAAAGACATAAAAAAATGTCTAATTGATAGATGTAGTTTTTTTTAAGTACAGTAGGGAAAGGCTAGACCCCCTGTCAGATTTTTACTCCTTGGTAAAACACCAGGCCAGGAAGTGAGGGGAAATCTCCAACGGATATCATTAAAAACCCAAAAGGAGTTTTAACTGATGATTTCTTTGATATATAAATACATCACGGGACAGTTTTACTCGAGTAGTAGATTAGCTTTCACTAAGGGCCGGATCAAATCTCTGAAGGCATTTAAAGTGTTACTAAACCCACAACAGTCCAATGAGTCTGTAGATGCAGGGAAGCATGCTTGTTATACTCACTGTGGAACCGAAGGGGTTAATCCTCTGCATTGAAGACAGGCTATTTGATCCTGTTTTCTCTTATCCTCCCCTTCTTCCAGTGTCCATCTCTTATCCTCTGATAAGGCATACCATATGGAAACATTCTGCACATGCTCAGTTGGTGTGTATTGCTATAGAGGGTTTTTTTTTCTTGGAAGAGTGCATGTGGTCAGAACAGTACCAATCAGCTCTGATGCAGTGAATGCAGGGTACAGGGAGAGCGGATATAGTGAATGCAGGGTCCGGGGAGACCTGATATAGTGAATGCGGGGTCCGGGGAGACCAGATATAGTGAATGCAGGGTCCGGGGAGAGCGGATATAGTGAATGCAGGGTCCGGGGAGAGAGGATATAGTGAATGCAGGGTCCAGGGAGACCAGCTATAGTGAATGCAGGGTCCGGGGAGAGCGGATATAGTGAATGCGGGGTCCGGGGAGACTGGATATAGTGAATGCAGGGTCTGGGGAGAGCGGATATAGTGAATGCAGGGTCCGGGAGACTGGATATAGTGAATGCAGGGACTGGGGAGAGCGGATATAGTGAATGCGGGGTCCGGGGAGAGCAGATATAGTGAATGCGGGGTCCGGGGAGAGCGGATATAGTGAATGCGGGGTCTGGGGAGAGCGGATATAGTGAATCTGGGGTCCGGGGAGAGCGGATACAGTGAATGCAGGGTCCGGGGAGAGCGGATACAGTGAATGCGGGGTCCGGGGTTTAGTAACACTTTAGAAAACTATTTTAACCCCTTTACTGCCACCTATGTAATTTTTATGTTGGGTGCAGCAGCAGCTTTTACATTCACTCCCGGCTGCTGACAGAATAGAATAGCTGAGGAAAATGGAAATATAGGGCTGTAAATAAGGTCAACGTATTGGTTTTGCTATCTTAAAGTATAGATGTTGATATAAGTGACCTTGTGCCCATGCAGGAGGCTTCTACACCCCTGAAGATCTCCATGGTCTCCTTGGCTTGCAGTGTAATATACCAAAAATGTAAACTGCACCACACCACTGCTAAAAGGTCCAGTTATGACTTTATTTCAGCTAAGGAAGACAATCCAAAAAGTGGCAAATGCATTTCAGGGCTCCAAAATGCCTCCTGCTTCAGGGCTTGAAATTGAAAAAGTGAACTGGATCTTTACTGGTTTTTCTTCTGAAGCGATGTCAAGCACAGACCTTGTCAGCAGGTGGTTTGGCCTCAAGCCCTGATGAAAGGGGTGTTCTTAGATTCCCAAAATGTGTTGGCTACTCTTTGGATTGTCCCCCTGACTTTTATTGGCATAAAGTCATATCTGGACCTTTTAGCAGTGGTGTGGTACTTCCATTGACATATTTTTGTCATAATACAATAGCCAGCCCTGAAGATTGGGCCATCTGCACTGTAGAGTATGGATGGTGGAACCTGCTGGTTGTATGAAGAGAAAATCCATCAGTATATGGCCAGCTTTACTATCCTCTGTTACAGAGCCATGGCCTACTTCTGTGTCTACATCCTTATCCCTGCAATCTTCTTAAATGCCAAGGTCCCATTGATTTGAATCCAGCAGTAAACCAAGGTTTCCTCATTTTACAGCCCCATTCAATTCAGCAATGAAGATACGTGGCTTGGGGGGGGGGAGGGGTTAAAAGAGTTGGGGAGCAGAATATCATTAGATTAATAAAATCTGAACACGTCCTTCAATGTATAGCTACCAACTGTGGAGTCCTGGAAGAGATCCCCCAACTTATATATCAAATATATCTGTGCAGGGAGACCAAATAAAATGGAAGATATTGTACTTTGTTATAAAGATATTTCCTAAATATGAAATGATTGATATTAATGTGCATATTATTTGTAAAATGATTGCTATTATTAAAGCTTTAGAAACTCACCTAATATGTCTGTAATCATTTCTGGTGCGCGTGGTCTGAAGTTGGGCTATTAGGTGGATAACTAGCATGCAAAACCCTCACAATGAACTTCTCCTATCTGCTCCATCTTGGTCTGTTAAACCTGCCATGGAAGTGACCTGTCTGTCCGAGAAGAGACGAAAAATACCTTTTTAAGTCCAATGATCTGATAACCTCCTGTGCTCTCCGCCTGTGCAAACTGTTACCAGGAAGTCCTCCTGCACACTGGGGGGGGGGGGCATTTTAATAACGCTGGTAATGTTAGCTGTGTAAAGTCACGTTAAAAACTTGAGTTTTTTCACGTTTTTGAATTAGCTTTTAGTCATGTTTTTTGCATTTGTGTTTTTTAGCGTTTTTGTAGGTTTTTTTTTTTTTTTGACCCAACAAATGTTTTGGTTTTTTTGGTCAAAAAAATTCTAAAAACACTGGTTTGCCGCGTTTTTCAGCGTTAGAGCATTTTCACGGCTAAACTCCTCTAGAAACCCAATAGTTCTGGGTTTTTTTCCAGCCAAAAATCATCCCTGCCAAAAAACGTTGATTCCAGTCTGTGTGCACGGACACATAGGATAACAGGCTGGGGGGGTACTGACTGTAGAAAAAAAATGTAAAAAGCCAAAAACAGCCGCTGTAAAAACGTCCCGTGTGCGTGAGGACTTACTTTCAGTTCTCTCTGTGAACTGCAGCAAACCCTACCTGTTAGAGATGAGGAGAAGGAGAGGTATTCTGCGGTCCTGAGTGACAACACTGTTCCTTAATAAATACAATACAGTGAGTGAGCGTTGTCACCCTAGGATAATGTTACTGGCAGGATCACCAGGTGAAAATATGGGAAAAAAGACTGAAAAACAAGAAACTAATTCAGCCCCCTCATCTAAAGATGGGTAAGCTGCAAGATATTACATCCTTATTCTTGGGTTTAAATAATATAAAGTAATGCTTTAATGAAAAATAAAAAATATTGGGTACAAAGTGAAGGCACCTATATGTGACAGCACAGACCCACATTAGCATTCAGTCACCCCACTCCATTACATCTGACTGCAGGGCTGATGTGATTGGGCAAAGCTCTTAGTATCATTAACCTTTGTATGTTGCCTCTCATATATTCCTATTGGCCCATCATTACGGTAGGCTGCCTCGATGGTCAATCGAAATGTGCAGGGACCGGAATGGTGCAGGCAAGCTTTGACACAACTAGAATGTTCCACAACCAGGGCGGACTGACCATTTGGAAACTCGGGCACTGCCCAAGGCCCCGTATCAGTAGGGGGCCCCATGAGATGCCCCTGGTACCTTTTTCATAGGCATTTTTGAGTGTGGGCGAGGACACAGGGGCCCCATGATCCCCTATTACCCGGGGGCCCCATGAGTTGTCAGTCCGCCCCTGGTTGTTCTGTTGATTTGAAGGTGAGTGGGTGCACTGGGTGCCCTGGCTGCCATTGTGCTACATGCTGCGGTTCCTTTGCACTCCTGTACCTTTAAGAGGGGTGGCCTCCCTGATGTGCACCTGCCCTTGATCTATCCTTTAAACGCATGTGCCTCTACTATGGGGGCTCTCAAAATTTGTAGAGTTAGGACCACAGAATACCATGGTGCGGTGATGTGGCTTTGTGGCTGACGTATGTATTTACAAATGTGTGCTAATTAAACCTGTTTTTAACGCATACTGTTAGACAGGTTAATTTGGTTTTTGGCAAGCTGGCTGGCAAGTTGATTTTGAACCTTTTTTTTCTTTTTTTATTGACATGCGTTGCCCGGTTCACGTAGTCCTTGCTTCATAAGCCAGTTATAGACTGGGGGGGCAGGTGTCATATTTGTTGTACTCTTGTAGAGTGCTACTCTATATAATAATCCTCTGAATATTCCTGTCTGTGGTGACAGTGTGTGTTACAGACGTTTGTTCACATTTGTTCTTGCTAACATTGTGAAGGGTTGATAGTCCCAAAACCATCTGGTGGCAGCTTGGAGTATGAAGGGTTAATTGCATCATTAATTAACCCACAATCGCTCTCAGGCTGCTGGCACATGGATTTGAATCCCGCATGCTGAAAATTTTTTGTGCAGGGTGCAGCTGAGAGTGGCCTTGCTATGCAAGTGACAGTGCGGTGTGAGATTGGCTGGTCCTTTGTCATGAGTTGGTGAGAAGGGCGGGGGTCGGGCACCGCGTTCATCACCCACTAGACCCCATCCAGGTTGTTAGCCCTTAATAAAATAAAAAAAAAAACAAGCTCAAGGAATGTTTTGCTGACTCTAGGAGAAATTGTTGGAAATGCGAGCTGCCTGGCTGTGCAGAGCTTAGGGGGACCCAATTTAAATCCAGCGGCCCTTAAGGGTGGTGGCGCTCCACAAATATTGTGCATATCATTAATCGCTCATCGTTCATTTGCTCAGTTATGTGCATTTCATTTGTGTATTTAGCTGTTTGCCTGAACTTTAGCCTAGACTGTATGATCTTCAGCACGTTATTGCACATAAAACACGGGACTTCTCTGAAAACACCATTCTGAGGCTACAAAAGGGTTAACTAGAAAAAGTGAAAGTGAAAGTCGGTGAAGAATTTGCCATTGTCTGTATAATGCAAACGGAGGGAAGGAGCTCATTTCCTTCCTGAACAGCTGAAAGTTGCGCACTGACAGTATAGCATCGCTGCATCTCAGCACTCCTATAGCAGGTAAGATAATCCAGGGGTGTGATCCACTAATTGGGGGGAACAAGGGGGCTTACTAATACATGATATAATTTATTTATTTATTTATTTTATTCCATAATGTTTTATTGAGAATGAAAATGCAACATAACAGAAACAGAGGTGTACATCCGAATAGTTGGACATAGAAGTCACACTGAACTGAGCGAGATAAGTAATCCTGGAGCACACAATAAACATCGACAAAAAATGATAATAACTTCTCTCCAAAACAGACACATTGAGTAAGGGAAGAGCATGTATAACATAACACGAAGCAGGCGATATTTCAATCCACTACCAACCAGAGTCGTCTGATGAGCTCGGTGAGAGGGGGGGTAAGGAAAGAAGGGCAAGTATACTGGTATCATACGGTGCATTGTAAATGAGACTAAGTGGGGTGGGGTCCTATGCCAAGGAGGACATGCTGCCATGCAAGCTTTCATAGTGAGCACAAGCAATGAGAGTTTCATATAATGTAAATCAATACAGTATGTGGGAAGGGGCAGTTGTGCAGCAGGAGGTGTAGGTGTGACCAAGAGGGGGACAGACAGGAAAGTATCAGAAATCAGCTGAGAAGCGAATGAAGATAATCGAATATATAGAGAAAGAAGAGAAAAACATAGATGAGAGGGGGAGGGAAAAAGAGAGAGGAGAGAGAGAGAGAAAAGGGGGGGAGGGTGGAAAGGAATTGAGGGGAAGGGGGGGGAATGAATTTATTTTTTTATATTTTGTACATTTGAATTCATGTTTTATTGTCTGAGGGACAGAACTGTTTCTGCATTGAGGGCCAGTTTACACCACAAAAACATCCTCCAGATCCGTTCCAGATGCGATTCTGCATGCACATTTTTAACATGTTTTTGCTATGTTTCCAGTTTCATTCCAAATACTTTCTACCCTCTTTGTTTTGGGGGGGGGGGCAATTCAATTGCAAAATCATTATTTTCATCAACAGCCCCACCAGAAGGGTGACACCATCATTTAGGAAGTGATAGCCGACCTCGATGGTGTCACCACTGGACACTACTATGGGCTTGCTAGCAGCTTACTTGGTGCTCTCCTGAGACAGTGCCAGGGCTCAGGGGGAGTACTGCCACAGCTGGGTGGATGCTGCCGGCAATTACCAGGTGGGATTCCAATGTCTGGAGAACTTCCACGCAGTGTATTCCACCATCTGCTGAAGTTTGAGTGTATTGTGGTACTGCTGAGCACATTGGCTGTGCCAATGATCGGGAGCTGGAGGACACCAGGGCACCAGGGTCATAGCACGTGAGTAAGCCTGCTGGTGGCATCTACTGTCTGTACCCTGGACTTCCCCATCACTGATCCCACTGCCAACTGTACTCCAACCTCTCCATCACTGATCCCACTGCCAACTGTACTCCAACCTCTCCATCACTGATCCCACTGCCAACTGTACTCCAACCTCTCCATCACTGATCCCACTGCCAATTGTACCCCCAGCTTCCCCATCACCGATCCCACTGACAACTGTACCCCAACCTCTCCATTACTGATCCCACTGCCAACTGTACTTCAACCTCTCCATCACTGATCCCACTGCCAACTGTACTCCAACCTCTCCATCACTGATCCCACTGCCAACTGTAGTCCAACCTCTCCATCACTGATCCCACTGCCAATTGTACCCCCAGCTTCCCCATCACTGATCCCACTGCCAACTGTACTTCAACCTCTCCATCACTGATCCCACTGCCAATTGTACCCCCAACTTCCCCATCACTGATCCCACTGCCAACTGTACCCCAACCTCGCCTTTACTGATCCCACTGCCAATTGTACTTCCAACTTCCCCATCACTGATCCCACTGCCAACTGTACCCCAACCTCTCCATTACTGATCCCACTGCCAATTGTACCCCCAATTTCCCCATCACTGATCCCACTGGCAATTGTTCCCCCAATTTCCCCATCACTGATCCCACTGGCAATTGTTCCCCCAACTTCCCCATCACTGATCCCACTGGCAATTGTTCCCCCAACTTCCCCATCACTGATCTCACTGCCAATTGTACCCCCACCTTCCCCGTCACTGATCCTACTGCCAAATGGACCTTCACTTACCCATCACTGAATCTAAAAAGGTTGGGAGAACCACAATCGGGCTCAGGGTAGGATTTCTGCTGCTGTTCCTAATTTTGAGATATGGATTGCGTGCACGCCGGAAAATAATTACACGGACAACTGTCCAGTACAACCACTTTCACATCATCTCATCTCTGTTTATTGCAGGGCAGTGCTTAACCTTTTATACATAGAAAACAATAGAGTATACGTCACTATTATGTATATACAGTCACATTTTAAAAGGCACATTTTGCTTGGCTGAAATATAGGAGAAATGTAGAAACTTGAAGCTTGCTTCTCGTCTGTTATCTTTTTTTTCACTCCCCCTCACATACTCCAAGTCTAAGTAAAAAAGTCCTCTCAGTGGGAAGGGAGGGGTTGAAAACATCACTCTGAACAAAACAAGTTAAGGAGGACTACAAAGCCCAGCAGACAAAATATATATATATATATATACGCACAACACATATATTTAGAAATATAAAAAAGTATAAAAGTAAATATGTATAAAATGTATATTTTAAACAGAAAACAGAATAGGCATTTTACCAAATCCATCACAGTCCCCCCTTAAAATGACTATTTTCCTCTGTCCCTATAAAGCCTAGCTCATCTGTCCTTATGTACCTTGGAACTCTTTTATGCTGTACGTTAGACAGGTGATGACTATTTCATCACCCCCCTTGCCACAGACTTTGTACATAAGGAAGTCAGATGCTATCCCTACAAAATTGTGAGATTACTGTTGGCGGGGAGGGACCGTAATGGGGTAGAAGGTTTTTCTTCATCTATCATGTGGGGATCCTCTTGCTCCTGGTTCAGGAAGATATGTGTACTGTTGTCTACAGCTTTGCTCATCAATTTCCTCACACATGGTAAAATACAACATACAATCAGAGCTAAAAGAACTAGAATTATTAATACTGTTACACCTATTTGGGCGAGCACTTTTTGCCACCCACTCATCCAGCTAAAATATTGATCCCACGGGTCTGAGATACCTGAGTTCTTCTTCAGCTCCACTGACAGATCTTCTAATTTCTTTATAGACAGAGTAACCTTACCAGTCAGGCCAGTATTGTCAGGAATATATGTACAACATGTTCCGGTTCCTTCTATCATTTTACAGACACCTCCTTTTTCCGCTAAAATCATGTCCAGAGCCATTCTATTCTGGAATGTCATGTAGGATGTAGGGGCTAACTGGTCAACGATTCCTTGGAGGGCATCCCTGGTGTAATTCACAAACCTCTGTTGGTTGTAGTATATGTAATTTATCCAATCTACATTTTTATTAACAGTTATTATGGGGATCAGAAATTCGAAGCCTGCTTTTACCTGGTCTCTGGCTTTGAATTCATTAGGCACCCCCCTTGGGACTCCAATGGCGTCTATATACACATGTGGGTCAAAACTTCCAGAGGGAGCTGTTCGCTTCCTCCTGTGCCTAGATGCTGAGTCAGTGTATGTGTCAGGGGTATCTTCTGTTAGGATATGGAGAGGCATAATGACCTTTGCAAGGGCACACTCACTAGTCCAAATCCCTTCCAATCTGGTTCTAATCTTTTGGTCCCCACAAATCCATTATATGTCACCGAGAGACTGAGTCTGATTCTGCACCTTTACCCCTGGAATGTTGCTGTAGGTGGAACAATAACCTTCTGTAAAATTACCCAGAAACCTCCCTTTGCCTTTGTAATTAGAGTAACAGGTGTAATTCCCTGGATATATAGTAATACCCTCTCCAGGTTTTGAGCTTTTAGTAACCATCGGATATTCCTTCTTCCATTTCTCACATGTGGAATGGTTAGTGGATGTGTTGGTGAACAGGCTGAGGAAACATTCCTCACTGTCTTGCGGGATCTGGAGAGGAACTGTCCCTAAATGTGGCCTGGCACTACCACAGACATAACAATTACTTTTGTTATGCTGGCTGGAACTGAACCTCATCCACTCAAGCCACAAGTTGGTATCAGAAAAACCAGTTTCTGCAGCCATAGTGTCCTCAAAGGTGGGATTTGCTATTGCCACCATGTCACCTATGGTACGAATGGCGGGTCTAAGGGGATTGACCACTAGTTCTGATGAACGATACATGTCTTTTAGTTGAAACCTTTCCAGAGAACCAGTTCCAGAAAAGCTGGTCCTTCCTAACCAATAAATACCTGCATCACCAGGGCCAGGGTTCTCTATATTTATGGTGAGCCTTTCCCCCTTGGTATTACACCCCGACTAGAGATGAGCGAAGTATTCAAAAATTTGATTCGGCGAATTTCAGGAAGAAATTCGATTCGATGCGAATTTATTCGCTACGAAGATAACTTATAAAAAGGGTTTCTAGGCTTCAGAGAGCCTTTAAATTAGTGCAGAACACTGTACCTTTAATTTAAATGCCCTTGGAGATGAGGAAGGAGAAGGAGAAGGAGGAGAAGGATGAGAAGGAGAAGGAGGAGAAGGAGAAGGATGAGAAGGAGAAGGATGAGAAGAACGATGAGAAGAAGGACAGTTCTGTGACAGTTTCTGTCTATTTCTGACAGTTCTGTGACATTCACTCCATACAGCGGTTTCAACCGCTGTATGGAGGGAATGTCATAGAACTGTCAGAAATAGACTATTTCTGACAGTTCTGGGACATTCACTCCATACAGCGGTTGAAACATTGTATCTATTTGTTTCCATAAATGGATCCATCCTCATCCTCATCCTCTTCTTCTTCTGAGGATGAAGAAGAAGAAGAAGAAGTAGGATGAAAATAAGATTAATTCCAAGCCGGCAAAAAGTGTATCTGCAGAGCTCCTCTAAGTGTATCTGCAGAATAGAGGAGCTCTGCAGATACACTTTTTGCCGGCTTGGAATTATTCTTATTTTCATCCTTCTTCTTCTTCTTCTTCATCCTCATCCTCAGAAGAAGCAGAAGAGGATGAGGATGAAGAGGATGAAGAGGAAGAAGAAGAAGAAGAAGAAGAAGAAGTAGGATGAAAATAAGATTAATTCCAAGCCGGCAAAAAGTGTATCTGCAGAGCTCCTCTATTCTGCAGATACACTTAGAGGAGCTCTGCAGATACACTTTTTGCCGGCTTGGAATTATTCTTATTTTCATCCTACTTCTTCTTCTTCATCCTCATCCTCATCCTCTTCTTCTTCTGAGGATGAGGATGAGGATGAAGAAGAAGAAGAAGTAGGATGAAAATAAGAATTCCAAACCGGCAAAAAGTGTATGTGCAGAGTTCCTCTATTTCTGACAGTTCTCTGACAGCTCCTTCACATGTACAGCGGTTGAAACATCTGTATCCTAAATGGAAACTAATAGATACAATGTTTCAACCGCTGTACATGTGAAGGAACTGTCAGGGAAATGTCAGAAATAGCGGAGCTCTCTGCAGGGACACTTTTGCCGGCTGATCGGGAAAAATTCGATTTGCGCACCCGAAGTAGGCAAATTTTCGGATTCGAATCAAATTTTTCCTGAAATTCGTATCGAATTCCGGTTCGCCTGGTTCGATTCGCTCATCTCTAACCCCGACCTCAGAAACTTCATACGGTCAGTAAGGGACCTCCCCTTTCCATCTTTCTTGTTTAGAGCACTCTGTGGTCTATATCCCCAGGCTGTTCCCGTATTCCATCCTACCGATCCCCATTAGTCACAATTCTGTCCCCAATAATCATCCGTGACACATATGTATATTTGGTCACCACCTTTTTCACATACCCGCTGTGCCCAGTTAGGATCTGGAATGCCTCGGCACCAAGCAGGAAGTACACTACAAAAATCAAAGGTGAAGGTGGCTACATGAGTGTTAGATGAGTTGTACCAAAATGTGGTGGTGCCATTTACCTTAGTGATGGCTACATGTTGAGCACCTGTTTTGGTGATAACCACCTGCTGAGCTTTTATCAAACTTATTAGAAAAAGGATATACAACACAATCATCATGGTGTAGATGACGCCTTTTCCTCAGAAGTTGGGACTTTTTTGCAATGGGAGGCGTGTATCCAGGTGTTTTTTCCCAGCCACCTTGACAGAAGGGGCTGTGGTCAGCAGAACTTGGAATGGACCATCATATCTTGGCTCAAGGGAATGTTTCCTCATAAATATCTTTACTAATACCCAATCTCTGGGCAATAGGCTGTGAGATCCTGTATCTGACTCAGAATCTGGAATGGAGAAAACACTTGGACATAGATACGGGTTAATTCACGTGATAATGCAGTCACATAATCAGTTAACACATCAGATTGTAATTGCAACTGTTGCGGAAAGTAACAGCCAAGTCTGGGGGCTGAGCTAAACAAAATTTCATAAGGGGACAGGGCATGTTTCCCCCGGGGGGTGTGTCTGACACTAAACAGAGCAATAGGCAAACTGTCTGGCCAACTCATGTTAGTCTCTTGGGCCATCTTTAGCATCCTGTTTTTTAGAGTCCCATTCATCCTTTCTACCTTCCCACTGCTTTGAGGGTGATAGGGGGTGTGTAAGGCCAACTCGACTCCCCAGTGCTGTCCAAATCTCTTTCGTAAGGGTTGCTGTGAAGGCTGGACCCTGATCACTCTCTATTACCTCTGGGACCCCAAATCTACAGACTACCTCACTCAGTAGTTTCTTAGCCGTGGTCTTGGCTGTCATGTTTGTAACAGCATAGGCTTCCGGCCAACCAGAGAACATGTCCACCACCACTAGGGCATATTCATATCGTCCACCTTTTGGCATCTGTATATGATCAATCTGTATCCTCTGGAATGGATAGAGACGTTTTGCCAGATGTTTCTGCGGTGTCTTTTCCGTCCTCCCCGGATTACATTTTGCACATACTACACACGAGGCGCAGTAATTTCTGGTTAAGGTGGTTATCCCTGGAGCCCAGTAATACTTGCTGATCAGTGAGTTCATTAAGTTCTTAGAGAGATGTGCATGTCTATGCGCCCATTGGACAACTGCTGGATACATATGTTTTGGTAAACAAGTTTTTCCTTTCATCGAATACAATTCTCCATCCTAGTCTGTTCCCTTATCAATCCATTCCAGTCTTTCTTCTGTATAAGCAGCCATTTGCATAGAGATCAGGTATTGCTTGTCAGATGGCACATGCACCGCCAAAAGTATCTGTACTGAGGTCTCACTCTCCTCTTCAGCCACCTCAGACGTTTTTCGTTGGTTTTTCGCTGCTTCTTTGGCAGCTATATCCGCCAAGTGGTTCCCTCTGGCCTCTTGAGAATTCAGTTTACCATGTGCTTTAACTTTCAAGACAGCCACTTGATCAGGCAGAAGCAGTGCATCCATTAAATTCCTTGATGGCTGGGCCGTGTTTTACCAGTGTTCCAGCCTCTGGCTTTCCAGATGATACCGAAGTCATAAGCTACTCCAAAGGCGTACCTTGAGTCTGTGTAAATATTAGCTCTTTTTCCTTCTGCCATCCTACACGCTGTAGTGAGGGCTTGAAGCTCTGCTTCCTGGGCAGATAAAGTTGGTGATAATGCTCCTGCTTGTAGAATTTCAAATTCCGAGGTCACAGCATAACCTGTGTGGTACTTGCCTCCATCTGCATATCTAGAGCCATCCACAAAAAGTGTGTAATCAGGGTTTTCCAGAGGAATTTCACTCACTGTAGGGAGATGTGTGGTTTCCATACGCATCATTTCAAGGCAGTCATGTGGAGTAGTGCAGAGGTCTCCTTCTTCACCTTCTTCTCCCCCCTCGAAAAATGGCAGAAGGGTGGCTGGGTTGAGGGTGACACCTTTGGAGGGTCACATTGTCAGGAATGAGGAGGGAGATTTGCAACCGTAGATGTCTGGCCGTGGACAGGTGTCGGGGTTGTACCTGATTCAAGATGGCAGCAATGTCATGCGGTGCCAGAAGAAGCAGGGGGTGTGCTAAAACGAGATCTGAAGTTTTGTCCAACAGTGCTTGAGCAGCGAAGACAGCTCTTTAGACATGAAGGACCACCCCTAGCTACGGGGTCCAAATGGCAAGAATAGTACCCAATGGGTCTGGTTTGCCCTCCATATTCCTGAACTAGGACCCCCGTGGCTTGACCTTGCTTTTCTGACACAGTTTGAAAGGTTTCTCATAATCTGGAAGTCCCAAGGCAGGAGCGGTGGATATTGCTTGCTTCAGCAGAATAAAATTGTCCAGGGCCTCGCTTGACAAGGTAAATGGCACAGACTTGAGAGCATCCTAACGAGAGTTGGGGTGTGGTGTTTGATATTCACTCTAACGTTCCCGGGGGGTCTCTGTCTTATCTGGGATATCTTGGGGCTTTGCATTCTCTTCTAAAGTGTCCCCGTTTCCCACAGTTATAACAGTTGATCCTTTCCCTGATATTGGGCAATGGTGGTGGACGAGTGTAGGTGGGATCTTCGTCATTGACCACCATAAGGGGCGCTGGGTTTTTTTTTCCCTTTTTTGGTTTTCTATGCCTCTGGCCACCAACAGTAAGTCAGACATCTTCATAGAGCGGTACTCAGGGCGGCCACCATCAGACCTTTCCTGATATCTTCTTTGAGCCCTGAGACAAAAGCAGTTGAGAGCATGTGTGTGTGTGCCTTTTCATATTGAGAGAAGCCCAGATCATCAAAGGCCTGATGATCTGGGCTTCTCTCAATATGAAAAGGGCATTGGCTGTTTCTCTGGGTCAGGCAGACTCGTCACTAAGGCCGCTGCTTGTGATGGGGTAAAAGCGACATACATTACCGGTGCCCCCTCCGGTAATCTTGAATGTCGGTGTTGTCTTGTGTACTGTTCCTGTTTAGGTTGTACTCCACTGTGCGTGGGTTTGGGAATCAAATCTATTGGCGCCCTTGTTGCTTGCAACTGTTGATCACTCCATTCAGATGCATTGTCATTCATGTATCCGGCTTGTGAAGGTGACGCTTCCATATTGGGGAAAACGGGAGTGTGGTAGGAACCATCCTGGTTTAGAACAGGGAGAACTGGATAAACTCCTTGTTTAGGCCTTCTGGGTGTACCAAGATGGCCACCGGACGGAAGTGCACTGGGCTGGGCAGGAAGTGACAACACAGGTGTAGCAAGATGGCTGCTAGCAGGAAGTGTACTGGGCAGGGCTGGGGTGGTGGGCATAAAGTGGGCGTTAGATGAAGGGCAGGGCTGTCCCTCCCCTCCTCCACCCCACATTCCAACATAGGGCGGCGGTTTTAGCACACTTCCAATTACAATTTTGTGATACACATACATTATACAATTGCCATTTTCTTGAATTTCTTCCAACTATCCTTCTTTATGCAACACTTTTCCAGTTCTGTACAAAACTTTGTCACATAACATTCCTCTCTGTTCCTGCAATGATTTATGCCAATCCTGACTTTCAGTTTACAAACTTTCGCTACTTTAGATAACTTTTTAACTGCTTCACTTCCTTCTCTCCTCTTTACAATATCACATACTAATAATCCTTTCTGTGGCTTGACTGTCTTCTGACCCATCTTCCCCCCTCTCTCTGGGTCACCCAACTTCCCACTCTGTTATGTTCTTTCACCGTAGTCTCAGCTAACGGTTTCAGAGGCAGCGCAGGCAACTATTACATTAATATCCCTATTCCGCTGCTTTCTGTCTTATCTCAGAACAAACACTAATCCACAAATACACTCAGAACAGGACATTACACCTGCCGCCCCTCGCTCCGTGAAGCCTCAGCAGCTGAACTAAACCCTCAGGGGTCGCTCACACCGTCAACCCCGAGTCATCGTCCGTAGACGCTTGTTGCAAGGTTCCGTCTTCCAGGGGCACACAGCTCACCTGGTCAGAAATCTCATTGCAACATATTGCAAGGTTCCGTCTTCCAGGGGCCCACAGCTCACCTGGTCAGGACACTCATTGCAACTTATCTTTTAGTCTACTGAGTTATCACAGTCGCACAGGACGACAGACACTGAACAAATACACAGTCAGCAGAGATCCAATGGCAGGTTCGTTAAACAGCCCCAGGCGAGAAATAAAAATTACCTGCCACTCTTGATGACCTCTGGAAGCCGACAAAACTGGCGCCAAGGCTGGACAGAAACAAATCGTACAGTGGTAAGTATAAAAAGTACCTACCGTACTCTCAGGGGTGCGCAAATCCCTTTTGGTCTGTCCCAGCCAGCCGCTCAGTCCCTCATGCGGCCTTCCATCGATCAGAACCTGGGGCCCCACTTGGGCGCCAGCTAAAAAGGTTGGGAGAACCACAATCGGGCTCAGGGTAGGATTTCTGCTGCTGTTCCTAATTTTGAGATATGGATTGCGTGCACGCCGGAAAATAATTACACGGACAACTGTCCAGTACAATCACTTTCACATCATCTCATCTCTGTTTATTGCAGGGCGGTGCTTAACCTTTTATACATAGAAAACAATAGAGTATACGTCACTATTATGTATATACAGTCACATTTTAAAAGGCACATTTTGCTTGGCTGAAATATAGGAGAAATGTAGAAACTTGAAGCTTGCTTCTTGTCTGTTATCTTTTTTTCACTCCCCCTCACATACTCCAAGTCAAAGTAAAAAAGTCCTCTCAGTGCGAAGGGAGGGGTTGAAAACATCACTCTGAACAAAACAAGTTAAGGAGGACTACAAAGCCCAGCAGACAAAATATATATATATACACACAACACATATATTTAGAAATATAAAAAAGTATAAAAGTAAATATGTATAAAATGTATATTTTAAACAGAAAACAGAATAGGCATTTTACCAAATCCATCACAAATCTACTGCCAACTCTACCCTGACTTGACAGTTGTTAACGGTCCTATTATTGCTATTATATGCAAAAATATTATTGGGGGTTAACACCATGTTTTACCGTACCAGGTGACACCAACCACACCCTAGACCGCATTCAAGTTTTTAACCCTTAATAAAATCAACAAAAAAACCAGCTCAAGGAATGTTTTGCTGACTCTAGGAGAAATTGTTGAAAATGCGAGCTGCCTGGCTGTGCAGAGCTTAGGGGGACCCAATTTAAATCCAGCGGCCCTTAAGGGTGGTGGCGCTCCACAAATATTGTGCATATCATTAATCTCTCATCGTTCATTTGCTCAGTTATGTGCATTTCATTTGTGTATTTAGCTGTTTGCCTGAACTTTAGCCTAGACTGTATGATCTTCAGCACGTTATTGCACATAAAACACGGGACTTCTCTGAAAACACCATTCTGAGGCTACAAAAGGGTTAACTAGAAAAAGTGAAAGTCGGTGAAGAATTTGCCATTGTCTGTATAATGTGAATGGAGGGAAGGAGCTCATTTCCTTCCTGAGCAGCTGAAAGTTGCGCACTGACAGTATAGCATCGCTGCATCTCTGCACTCCTATAGCAGGTAAGATAATCCAGGGGCGTGATCCGCTAATTGGGGGGGACAAGGGGGCTTACTAATACATGATATATTTTATTTATTTATTTTATTCTATAATGTTTTATTGAGAATGAAAATCCAACATAACAGAAACAGAGGTGTACATCTGAATAGTTGGGCATAGAAGTCACACTGAACTGAGCGACATGTGTAATCCTGGAGCACACAATAAACATCGACAAACAATGATAATAACTTCTCTCCAAAACAGACACATTGAGTAAGGGAAGAGCATGTATAACATAACACGAAGCAGGCGATATTTCAATCCACTACCAACCAGAGTCGTCTGATGAGCTCGGTGAGGGGGGGGGTAAGGAAAGAAGGGCGAGTATACTGGTATCATACGGTGCATTGTAAATGAGACTAAGTGGGGCGGGGTCCTATGCCAAGGAGGACATGCTGCCATGCAAGCTTTCATAGTGAGTACAAGCAATGAGAGTTTCATATATTGTAAATCAATACAGTATGTGGGAAGGGGCAGTTGTGCAGCAGGAGGTGTAGGTGTGACCAAGAGGGGGACAGACAGGAAAGTATCAGAAATCAGCTGAGAAGCGAATACAGCAGATCTAATATATAGAGAAAGAAGAGAAAAACATAGATGAGAGGGGGAGGGAAAAAGAGAGAGGGGAGAGAGAGAGAGAGAGAAAAAGGGGGTTAGGGAGGGTGGAAAGGAATTGATGGGAAGGGGGGAATGAATTTATTTTTTTATATTTTGTACATTTGAATTCATGTTTTATTGTCTGAGGGACAGAACTTTTTCTGCATTGAGGGCCAGTTTACACCACAAAAACATCCTCCAGATCCGTTCCAGATGCGTTTCTGCATGCACTTTTTTAACATGTTTTTGCTGTGTTTCCAGTTGCATTCCATATACTTTCTTCCCTCTTTTTTTTTGGAAGGGGGGGCAATTCAATTGCAAAATCATTATTTTCATCAACGGACACCATCATTTAGGAAGTGATAGCCGACCTCGATGGTGTCACCACTGGACACTACTATGGGCTTGCTAGCAGCTTACTTGGTGCTCTCCTGAGACAGTGTCCACCATCTGCTGAAGTTTGTGTGTATTTTGCTACTGCTGTGCAGCGTCTGATGCCAGGCTGGAGCACAGTGGCTGTGCCAATGATCAGGAGCTGGAGGACACCAGGGTCATAGCACCTGAGTTAGCCTGCTGGTGGCTTCTACTGTCTGTACCCTGGACTTCCCCATCACTGATCCCACTGCCAATTGTACCCCTAGCTTCCCCATCACTGATCCCACTTCCAACTGTACCCCAACCTCTCCATTACTGATCCAACTGCCAACTGTACCCTAACCTCTCCATCACTGATCCCACTGCCAATTGTACCCCCAACTTCCTCATCAGTGATCCCACTGCCAACTGTACCCCAACCTCTCCATCACTGATCCCACTGTCAATTGTACCCCCAACTTCCCCATCACTGATCCCACTGTCAATTGTACCCCCAACTTCCCCGTCACTGAGCCTGCTGCCAAATGGACCTTCACTCACTCATCACTGAATCTACTGCCAACTGTACCCTGACTTGATAGTTGTTAATGGCGCTAT
Source organism: Staurois parvus (assembly GCF_062004578.1). Lineage (NCBI taxonomy): Eukaryota > Metazoa > Chordata > Amphibia > Anura > Ranidae > Staurois > Staurois parvus. The sequence goes on along the minus strand of NW_028319231.1, from coordinate 237,563 downwards.
TATATGCAAAAATATTATTGGGGGTTGACACCATGTTTTACCGTACCAGGTGCCACCAACCACTGCTTGGAAGTGTGCTTTGAGTGCTTTATGTTGCTGTGTTGATGTCTGCACTGGCAGGCTTATTCATGGTTATGGCCATTGCACTGCTGAGACTGCATGCCCACATGAGAAGGCATTATTGGAACATCTACTGCTGATGGAGCCCATCAGGGTCCAGATACAGCCTTCTATGCTTCATCTTGTCCAGATGTGGATCATGAGGAGATGTGGATCATGGGGGGGGGGGGGGGTAAAATATATTTTTCTTCCTTTTCCTGTCACTGTACTGGGGTCTGGGTGCGGTTTTTTTTTTTTTTTTTATGCTTTGTAAAGCATTTCAGTACAGTTTTGTGCAGAAAAAAAATACAGCACTCTTTTTGAAACCTGGAAGTATGCACTTCCCAAGCATGCACCACAAGCCAAGAAATCCCCATTGATTGGTTGGTGAGCCACAAACACACACTTTTAATATTCCCCCATTGGCTGTCCCACGCTACGGCCACCACACAAGGTGGTAGGGGCTACACAAGCTTAATGTCACTCACTTGCTCTGTGGGAGATCAGAACCCATGAAACTTCCAGGACATGTTTGGGAAGCTGAGAACTTGGGCTGTGCAAAGTTTCAAGTCGATTGATTGAGATTGCGGCACATTATGGTGCGTTCAGCTCTTTTTACATTGAGCTGTTCACATGAAATGTTTTTGAATTGTAAAATATAGCTTAATGTGAATAACTTTTGGTGTGATTTACCAAATGATCTGACACTTTCAGAATATGTTGCCATAGATATAATCTTCTATTGTGTGAAGTTTGGGGGAGATTGGTTAACATCTAAGCTCTTTTTTGTACATTAAGACACATTAAGCTTCCCAAAAAACAAGCTTAATGTCCCCCATTTTCTTTGTGGAAGGACGAAATCTATGAAACTTCTCGGACGTGTTTGGGATGTTGAGAACTTGGGCTGTGCAATGTTTCAAGTCAGTTGATTGAGATTTAGGCAGTTTACTACACATTAAGTTACATTAAGCCATTTTCACAATAAATGTTTTAGTAATTTCCCTCTGACTATTTACAGTCCAAAGCTTTTACATGAATAGTGAAAAAAAGATATATATCATCAGATTAAGGCTCGGTTCACACTGCCGCGACTTAGGATCTGACTTGTGAGACTCCAAGTCACATGACATGTGAAACCCCATGTTGATCAATGAGTGTGAGATCCCATGTTAGTCAATGAGAGTTGTCTTAATTAGCACTACTGAAGTCGCTCCGACTTTAGAAAAGGTCCCCGTACTACTTCAAGGTGACTTCTATCCAACTTGTGCCCATAGACTTTAACCCTTTTGCGCCGCGTCATTCAGATATGTGGCCTCACAGAACTGAGCTTTTTTCTGTGTGGCCGCATATTTGTGTACCTGTTTTTCTGCTGGGAGCGCGCCACACAGCGCGTTCCCAGCACAAAGACCGTCATGTCACTGAGAGCCTCGGGTCCCGTTCTAACGATCCCACTTTGAATGACAATTGCGCGGTCATGCAACACTGTACCCATATCAAATCATTTTTTTTACACAAATAGAGCTTTCTTTTGGTAGTATTTACTTGTCGCTGGGTGTTTTATTTTTTGTGCTATAAACAAAAAAAAAAAAAAGTTTTTCTATTATAAAATTTTGCAAACGGGTAGCTTTTCTGCTTCACTGATGTGTGTTGATGAGGCTGCACTGATAGGCGGCACTGATAGGCAGCACTGATGTACTGGAACTGATGATGCTGCACTGATAGGCGACACTGAGGGCAGCACTGATGGGCGGCACTGCTGGGCACAGGTGGGCGGCACAGGTGGGCAGCACTGATGGGCACAGGTGGGTGGCACAGGTGGGCAGCACTGCTGGGCACTGATCATCAGCGCGCTGATCTTCAGTGTCCTGATGATCAGTGCTGAGCTCTTCACTGACAATTGCTGGTTCTCGACAGTAATGTGACAGTGTGAGGAAAGTGCACCCGATAGCCAGAAACTGTATTTACCCGGTGATCTGCTTATCACGGGATAAACTGGACACAGCTTATCACGGGATAAAAGGCCGCCATGATTGGCCGTGTACTGTATGACGTGATCAGCTGTGTCTGTAGGACACAACGATCACCGGCAGCGCACCACTGGGGGCGCACAGGGGGCGTGTTTTGGAATGACGTCCATGGACATCCTCCCAGAACCAGACAACCGTGCCGTAGCCGTCTTTCTGCTATAGCGCTGTTGGAACTGGTTAAAAAAATGAAATAAAAAACAGAAATACCTGGATCAAGGTTTGATCTAGTTCAGTGTCAGGGTTCGTGTTTGGGCCAAGGTCTGGGTCAAGGTCAGGGTCAAAAGTCAAGGTCAAAAGGTCAGGGTCAAAAGTCAGGATTTTTTTTTTTAATTGGGATCAGTGTCAGTTTGTCTCAGTGTGTTTTAGGTAAAAAAAACAAAACCAAAATGCGCACTATTGTTTCCGGGCCGTACTACGGGTACAAACAACAAATACAATACACATATATGGTATCGCTGCGATCGTCAAGAGCTGGAAAATTTATTTTGGGTTGTTCTTTGGTGGTTGGATATGGTAGAAACAAGAAACACACAGCTAAATAAAAAAACTTTTTTTTGTACTATTTTGGGCCAGTTTTCCTTTGATAATAAATAAAAATCAGGAGATATCCATTACCATCTACCACCAAATGAAAGCCCAATTTGTCCTGAAAAAAACGCGGTAAAATTCACCTGGATGTACAAAGTAGTTGTGATGTTACGGACGGTTTTACTAACACAGGTCAACGTTGCAAAATTGTGCTTAGGCATTTAGATTTGTTTTACTCTTGGGCGTGAAGGGGTTAATGGAAGTCGCCTCCAAGTCGGATCCCCATTTGTATTGATGTGATTTGGATCCGACATTACAGGAAGATTACCCAGCATTCCCTGGAAGTTGCTTCAGAGTAGTACTCAAAAGTTGGGCAACTTTCAGGTCGCAGTGTTTGAACGGAGACTTAAGCAGGGCTGCCTTTAATACTGACAGGACCCTGGGCAAACATTTTGTTGGGCCCCTTCCCCCATGCGACTTTGCTCTCCACTTGCTCTGAGACATACAATAAATAGCAGCTAGACTCAAAATCAGTTTACTGCAGCAGATCAGGCAGCGATTGCAATTGGTAGCCAGAGGTTACAGTATATAATTACTGCTCACTGGCTGGTTGCTAGAGGTTACAGCACGAAATACTACTCACCAATTGGTTGCTAGAGGTTGCTGTACATCCTTACCCCTCACCAATTGGTTGCTAGAAGTTACTGCACATCCTTACCATTCACTGATTGGTTGCTAGAGATTACAGCACATCATTATCCCTCACTAATTGGTTGCTAGAGGTTACTGCACATCCTTACCTCTCACTGATTGGTTTCCAGAGGTTACTGCACATCATTATTGCTTACTGATTGGTTGCTAGAGGACACTGTTCCTTCCCCGAACCCATCCCACTTCCCGGCTAACAAGTGCAGTACTCTCCTCTCCACAGCCACCAAATACCAGGGACCAGTGACAGTCCATCCGTGACATCACCTTGCCATGCCATGCAATGTCTTCAGAGAAAGAGCAGCCAGTGTAGGTGATGATGGTGCGGGATGGGCATGATTAGAAGAGCAGAGAGAGTGATGCAGTACTGTGGTGCCCACCCTCTCCTCCACATCTATTCTGTGCAGGATCTGTAATTGTGCTGCACACTGCTCGGCACCCTCCACTGGCTGCGCCCCTGCCCCACCTGTTTTGACCCTGCTGGTAGTTCTGCCACTGGTGCGGGCTCAAGGTGCAGCTGCTTAGGGCCCCACAAAAATGACTGGGCCTGGGGAATGGGACTGTTGCCCCGCATTAAAGATGGCCCTGGATCAAAAATACACCTATAAAATATAGAACAATTGCAAAATATTTAAATAGCAGTAGAATGTACTTTCTATCTCTCTCTTCATTCTTTTCATCTCTCAAATGTTTTTTTTCTGCTATTCTCAGACTTCCTGTTCCAGGGTGGCTACGTATATCTCTATGCCCCCTTGTGTATGTGGATTTTGCCACCCTGGCTTTTTTGCCCGCAAGATGTTCTACCCATCTGTGTGCTGACACATTCAGTTCTATGGGAATTGCAGTATGCAGAGAGTGAATTAAGAATTAGTGGCACTGCTTGATTTACACTAACAGCTGTGAGGGGCATCAATGGAGGACCAGGAGCGTGCACAGAACAAGAAGGAAGCATGAAAAATCAGAGCCATGGTATACTTGATATTTTAGAACAAGTGATATAAACAAATTGAGTTTAGTTCCACTTTAACACTGAAAGGTTTTACCCCCTCCCGACCATGGCATTTGTTTGCTATTCGGCACTGCACTACTTTAACTGGAAATTGCGCAGTCATGCAACACTGCACCCAAATTACATTTATATTTTTTTTTTCAAACAAATAGAACTTTCTTTTGGTGATATTCGATCACTGCTGTTTTTTTTTATTTTTTATTCTATAAATGAAAAAGACAACATTTTAGAAAAAAAAATATTTTCAACTTTCTGTTATAAAACATATCTAATAAAATATAAACCAAATTTCTTCATAAATGTAGGACAAAATGTATTCTGCTACATGTCTTTGGTAAAAAAAAACCTAAAAATCCCAAGAAGTGTATATTAATTGGTTTGTATGAAGGTTATAGGGTCTACAACCTATGGTATATATACTGGACATTACACAGCTATGACACTATACTGGTAACAGTGGTGATCAGCAACTTATAGTGGGACTGTGATAGTGCGGAGGACAATCTGGCGCTAACAGACCCTCGCTGGGAGTTACACTAACTGACAGCAATAGTGACATGAATACAGTGATCAGATATAATATTGTAAACTGTAATAATACACTGGCTGGGAAGGGGTTAACATCAAGGGACAAACAAGGGACTATCTGTGTGCTTAACCCCCCCTGGCGGTATTCCCAAGTTTAGCTCGGGGTTAACTTTCAGTACCAAAAGCGGTAACCCTGAGCTAAAAAAAAGCGTCCCTTTATGTCAAAAGCAGTTTTAGACCGGCTAGAGAACAGTGATAGTAAATCAGAACCACTTGCAGAATTGAGTGATAATGATTTGTGGGGGAAATTCCTCATCAGACACTGAAAACGATTCTGCAACTGAGCTCAGCGATGTGCGAACTTGGCGCTCTATTTCACATTTCAGTGTTTTTGGTTTGATTACATTTTTAAATAAAATTTATTCATATTATATTATAATTTATGATTTCGTGTTTCAAGTTTTATCATACCCGGAATGTTTACTAGACTCTTGTTTGGACAGATTTCAGTGAGTTATTCCTAAAAATTACAGGTCTACAATAAAAAAACAACATATTTCCATGCAAAAAAATGTACCGCTTTGAGCACAGAAATACTGACATAATCATACTGCTAGGGAGGTTAACACATGTAGTGTGTGTAATATGTGCTGGTTTTACACAGATTTGGCTGTTTTGTCAGATTGCTGATCTGTGTACAGAGCCCTGTGTGTTTGTAAACACAGGACTCTGCAGTGATTGGCTACAGACAATCAGCAGGTCTCATTTATAAATCATTGGCCAAGATTTTGCAGACAAAATCCTGCTGTGGCCAGTGACAGCGTACGTTAGCGGGGGGCACACGCATGGGCGCCCCTAACCTGGAACAGGCTGCATGAAGTACATGTATGTGATCCATCCTGCCCATGTCACATGCCTGCAGTAAATGTACCGTGGGTGGCCAGGAACTGGTCAAAAATAAAACTCACCCAAATCATCATTGTTTCACTTTAATGTCAATAGTAACATGATGTACTTTTTTTCAGGTGATAAAATCCAGACATCATGACCTGCCCCATGAAGGCATCAGGGATGATTAAGCATCTAAAAGGAAAACTAACACAAGTGTTTGCGGAGAATGTGGACGGCTTATATGATGAAGTGGGATCTCTCTGCATCCTAACCCATCAGGAGTATATAGATCTGTACAGGACTCAGGAACATGGAGAGAGAACGGAGAGACTGATAGACCTCATTCTACAGAAGGGAGAGCCGGCCTGTGAGAAGTTCCGGGATCATCTCGAGAACATGATTTCCAGGTTTCCAGACTTGCGTGGTGTGTCTACAGTTTTGAGTGAGTTATCTTCTTTCATTTCAATAATTCAGAACCGTCATAATGTTTGAACATTTCCTGTCTTTCCCGTATTCAGTACAATCAGTGAACATTCTTTACTCCCTTATGGTCAAAGCCCCGTAACTCAAAGGACCGGATTTAGTAAAAACAAATGTAAAATTGTAATCTAGACGTGTGTTGCTGGTTAATTTTAACTCCTTTGCTCACCCAGCAAGCAGGATCCCTTAACTTATCTATCAAAGCCGAAACTTCAGGACATATGTAGCACTACCCCCGTAGGAGCCGCTCAAGAATATTTAATGTGGGTCCCTCTATAGTCCTGCGTTACCAGCTCTTCAGCACTCCCACACATCATACATTCACAGTCAGGAATCCAGTCATGAAATGTTGGTTTTGTTGATTTTATTGGGGGATATCAACTTGGATGGGGTATAGGGGTGTACTGAATGCTTATTGGACTGAATCTCGAGGACAGCTTTCCTGAACTATATACAACTTTCTCTTTAAAGTCTCAACAAACTTGGTTGGAGTGCTAGCCAGCACCCCCAAATGACAAAGTCACTGATGTCCTGAGCAGGGGACCCAGATCCTGTGTCTTTCAAAAAGTAGAGTCACTAGCAAGGGGGCAAATCTGGTTTCCCACCAGAGTGTTCCTTCCCCAATTTACCCAGGGGTTTCAGGTTTACTCTCTCAGGGTGCTCTCCTGCACAGCATGTGGAAAGCTGCGGTTACCAGGCTTGTGAGCTGGATGCCTCCCTCCTGCTCCACAGGTGATCCTCCTGGAAGGGACCAGCTTGCAGGCAGGCTCCGACTCAGTGAGCCCAGTGGCTGCCTCCTAGCACTCTCCTCTCTCCTCCTGACTTCCACCCGACCATCACCTCTCACACCTCCTCCTTCCTCCTACTCCTCCTGATTAAGCAAACTCCCTCCCCTTTTTAGGAATCCGGCCCCTTCCAGCCTCCTGTTCAGGTTTGGCCAAAGTCTCTACAGGGGTGCGGCCAGCTACCCCTCAGATCTGCCTTCTGCCTCTGAGGCCCTCACAGAGAACCTCAGATCAGGGGGAAATTCCACAGAGGCTGGTCTGCAGAGCTCCTCACCCCTGTCCTAAATTTGACTCCAAATGGATATTATTCCCGAGCCGCCTAGCAGCTCTTGACTACCATTATTGGGATCTAACTCCCCCCTAGTGTAACTAGGAGGGTGGTACACATACTTATATTAATTGTGTGCATGGACCACCCCTAAGACCCCTCTAAAGCCCCCATTGTCCCACAATGTGCTACAGCCTGCTACAGTCCAAAAAATCATGATCACATCATGGTGAAGCAAAGAGACAGTTGTAAGCCATGTACCAGGGTGGGCTCCCCAGGATACAGTGAAGTCACGAACGAGGAAAGCAACCCAATCACCAGCTTTTGCCACAACAGAATTTTACTTAGATTTGGCAAATAAACACAACCACAAATGCTGGGAACATACAATAAATTTACATACACCCAGCCCAAAGGCTGAGACCCTTGTGCTGCACAGCACGGCGCCTTCTGATGGATGAGGGTAGAAAAGTGAAGTAATTTACCTACTGGGGGGCACAACTAAGCTGCCACCCCTTCCTGTTATTACCCTAAAAGAGCAGGAATCAGTGTATGGGTGTACGGTATGGGCTAGCCTGCGGTGCAGCACAACAGCTTACAATTAGAGATGAGCGAATCGAAGTAGCCGAAGTGGAATTCGAGTCGAATATCGGAAAAATTTCGATTCGTGCCGAATCCGAAAAATAGCCTAATTCGGACGCGCGAATCGAAATTTTTCAGAAAATGGCGGCTGACATGTGCGGCGACGGAGCGGGGATGTCTGGGAAGGCGCGCAGACAAGGCGCGCTGACCCATAATGCATTCCTCAACGACATGTGATCGCATCAGCCAATCAGCAGCCAGCCAGCCAGCACTGTGTAATGGTCGAGCTATAAATAGCGGCCATTTTGGAATTCTTAATTTGCCTGCAGTCATTGAACAGAGGCAGACCGCTCTGTACTAGGGACAGGGACAGAGTTAGGGCCACAGAAACGATACTTGGGGACAGAGAAAAGTTACTTAGGGACAGAGAAACGCTAGTTAGGGCCACAGAATTCATACTCAGGGACAGACAGAATTGTTACTGAGTGCCAGAGAATTGTTACTTAGGGCCACAGAAATGTTACTTGGGGACAAAGAAACGCTAGTTAGGGCCACAGAATTCATACTCAGGGACAGACAGAATTGTTACTGAGTGCCAGAGAATTGTTACTTAGGGCCACAGAAACGTTATTAGGGCCACAGAATTGTTACTCAGGGACAGACAGAATTGTTACTGAGTGCCAGAGAATTGTTACTCAGGGCCACAGAACTGTTACTGAGGGCCACAGAACTGTTACTTAGGGCCACAGAATTGTTACTCGCACAGACACAGAATTGTTACTCGCACAGACACAGAATTGTTACTCAGGGCCACAGAACTGTTACTTAGGGCCACAGAATTGTTACTCGCACAGACACAGAATTGTTACTCAGGGCCACAGAACTGTTACTGAGGGCCACAGAACTGTTACTTAGGGCCACAGAATTGTTACTCGCACAGACACAGAATTGTTACTCGCACAGCCACAGAATTGTTACTCAGGGCCACAGAACTGTTACTGAGGGCCACAGAACTGTTACTTAGGGCCACAGAATTGTTACTCGCACAGACACAGAACTGTTACTGAGGGCCACAGAACTGTTACTTAGGGCCACAGAACTGTTACTTAGGGCCACAGAATTGTTACTCGCACAGACACAGAATTGTTACTCAGGGCCACAGAACTGTTACTGAGGGCCACAGAACTGTTACTTAGGGCCACGGAACTGTTACTTAGGGCCACAGAACTGTTACTCGCACAGACACAGAATTGTTACTCGCACAGCCACAGAACTGTTACTGAGGGCCACAGAACTGTTACTTAGGGCCACAGAATTGTTACTCGCACACACAGAACTGTTACTGAGGGCCACAGAACTGTTACTGAGGGCCACAGAACTGTTACTGAGGGCCACAGAACTGTTACTGAGGGCCACAGAACTGTTACTGAGGGCCACAGAACTGTTAATGAGGGCCACAGAACTGTTACTGAGGGCCACAGAACTGTTACTGAGGGCCACAGAACTGTTACTGAGGGCCACAGAACTGTTACTCGCACAGACACAGAATTGTTACTGAGGGCCACAGAACTGTTACTAAGGGCCACAGAATTGTTAATCGCACAGACACAGAACTGTTACTGAGGGCCACAGAACTGTTACTGAGGGCCACAGAACTGTTACTGAGGGCCACAGAACTGTTACTGAGGGCCACAGAACTGTTACTCGCACAGACACAGAATTGTTACTCGCACAGACACAGAATTGTTACTCGCACAGACACAGAATTGTTACTCAGGGCCACAGAACTGTTACTCAGGGCCACAGAACTGTTACTTAGGGCCACAGAATTGTTACTCGCACAGACACAGAATTGTTACTGAGGGCCACAGAACTGTTACTAAGGGCCACAGAATTGTTAATCGCACAGACACAGAATTGTTACTCAGGGCCACAGAACTGTTACTGAGGGCCACAGAACTGTTACTTAGGGCCACAGAATTGTTACTCGCACAGACACAGAATTGTTACTCGCACAGACACAGAATTGTTACTGAGGGCCACAGAACTGTTACTTAGGGCCACAGAATTGTTACTCGCACAGACACAGAACTGTTACTGAGGGCCACAGAACTGTTACTGAGGGCCACAGAACTGTTACTTAGGGCCACAGAATTGTTACTCGCACAGACACAGAATTGTTACTCGCACAGACACAGAATTGTTACTGAGGGCCACAGAACTGTTACTTAGGGCCACAGAATTGTTACTCGCACAGACACAGAATTGTTACTCAGGGCCACAGAACTGTTACTGAGGGCCACAGAACTGTTACTGAGGGCCACAGAACTGTTACTGAGGGCCACAGAACTGTTACTGAGGGCCACAGAACTGTTACTTAGGGCCACAGAATTGTTACTCGCACAGACACAGAATTGTTACTCAGGGACACAGAATTGTTACTGAGGGCCACAGAACCGTTACTTGGGGCCACATAAACGTTAATCAGGGACACAGAATTGTTACTGAGGGCCACAGAACCGTTACTTGGGGCCACAGAAACGTTAATCAGGGACACAGATTTGTTACTGAGGGCCACAGAACTGTTACTTAGGGCCACAGAATTGTTACTCGCACAGACACAGAACTGTTACTCAGGGCCACAGAACTGTTACTTAGGGCCAAAGAACTGTTACTTAGGGCCACAGAACTGTTACTCGCACAGACACAGAATTGTTACTCAGGGACACAGAATTGTTACTGAGGGCCACAGAACCGTTACTTGGGGCCACATAAACGTTAATCAGGGACACAGAATTGTTACTGAGGGCCACAGAACTGTTACTTGGGGCCACAGAACCGTTACTTGGGGCCACAGAACCGTTACTTGGGGCCACAGAACCGTTACTTGGGGCCACAGAACCGTTACTTGGGGCCACAGAACCGTTACTTGGGGCCACAGAAACGTTACTTAGGGCCACAGAACTGTTACTTAGGGCCACAGAATTGTTACTCGCACAGACACAGAATTGTTACTGAGGGCCACAGAACTGTTACTGAGGGCCACAGAACTGTTACTTAGGGCCACAGAATTGTTACTCGCACAGACACAGAATTGTTACTCGCACAGACACAGAATTGTTACTGAGGGCCACAGAACTGTTACTGAGGGCCACAGAACTGTTACTTAGGGCCACAGAATTGTTACTCGCACAGACACAGAATTGTTACTGAGGGCCACAGAACTGTTACTTAGGGCCACAGAATTGTTACTCGCACAGACACAGAATTGTTACTCAGGGCCACAGAACTGTTACTTAGGGCCACAGAATTGTTACTCGCACAGACACAGAATTGTTACTCAGGGACACAGAATTGTTACTGAGGGCCACAGAACCGTTACTTGGGGCCACATAAACGTTAATCAGGGACACAGAATTGTTACTGAGGGCCACAGAACCGTTACTTGGGGCCACATAAACGTTAATCAGGGACACAGAATTGTTACTGAGGGCCACAGAACCGTTACTTGGGGCCACAAACGTTAATCAGGGACACAGAATTGTTACTGAGGGCCACAGAACTGTTACTTAGGGCCACAGAATTGTTACTCGCACAGACACAGAATTGTTACTCAGGGCCACAGAACTGTTACTGAGGGCCACAGAACTGTTACTTAGGGCCACAGAATTGTTACTCGCACAGACACAGAATTGTTACTCGCACAGACACAGAATTGTTACTGAGGGCCACAGAACTGTTACTGAGGGCCACAGAACTGTTACTTAGGGCCAAAGAATTGTTACTCGCACAGACACAGAATTGTTACTGAGGGCCACAGAACTGTTACTTAGGGCCACAGAATTGTTACTCGCACAGACACAGAATTGTTACTCAGGGACACAGAATTGTTACTGAGGGCCACAGAACCGTTACTTGGGGCCACATAAACGTTAATCAGGGACACAGAATTGTTACTGAGGGCCACAGAACCGTTACTTGGGGCCACATAAACGTTAATCAGGGACACAGAATTGTTACTGAGGGCCACAGAACCGTTACTTGGGGCCACAAACGTTAATCAGGGACACAGAATTGTTACTGAGGGCCACAGAACTGTTACTTAGGGCCACAGAATTGTTACTCGCACAGACACAGAACTGTTACTCGCACAGACACAGAACTGTTACTGAGGGCCACAGAACTGTTACTTAGGGCCACAGAATTGTTACTCGCACAGACACAGAATTGTTACTCAGGGCCACAGAACTGTTACTGAGGGCCACAGAACTGTTACTTAGGGCCACAGAATTGTTACTCGCACAGACACAGAATTGTTACTGAGGGCCACAGAACTGTTACTAAGGGCCACAGAATTGTTAATCGCACAGACACAGAACTGTTACTGAGGGCCACAGAACTGTTACTGAGGGCCACAGAACTGTTACTGAGGGCCACAGAACTGTTACTTAGGGCCACAGAATTGTTACTCGCACAGACACAGAATTGTTACTCAGGGACACAGAATTGTTACTCAGGGACACATAATCGTTGAATTAAAGAGTATGTCAGACAACATGCAGAGGAGTGGCAGAGGAGGCAATGTTTTAGGAGCGAGCAGACGTGGCAGCAGAGGAAGGGGTCGAGGCAGCACTATTCGCAGCCAGAGGCCAGTGCTCCCGGTGTCATCCAGCAGTCGTGTCTCCACCGACAACCCTGCCGTCATTGATTGGTTGGCTCGGTCGTCTTCCTCTTCCCAGGTCACCTCTGACACCTACAGCCAACGGTCGGTGGGTACGTCAGACACAACCGTTAGTTGGCATGGCCCGGGAGCAAGCCCACTGAAATCACATGTTCTCTACCTGCCCCTGTCCTTTGCTGTTCCCTCACCAAGCGAAGTATCGCATGCTGTGGGCTCAGCCCCACTGTACAGTGAGGAAGAGCTAACAGAGGGCGGTCAGGAACGGGGGGAGACATCGGCCTTTTCAGCAGCCAGGCGAACAAGTACTGGCGAGGAGAGTGGCTCGGTAGCCGGTCTAGAGACAGGTCTGTCTCCTGACCCACACGCAGCCGAGGGGGCTAGTAGTGAGGCGGAGACCGTACTTGATGATGAGGAGGTTGATCGCACTTGGCTGCCTCGTCGTCATCAGGCAATTTCTTCCGCATCATCAGGAGAAGAGGGTGCCAGCTTGGCAGCGAGCGAAACAGTCGGTGGGTTGCCCAGGAGGCAGCAGGGTCGCATCAGTGTCAGTGGAGCCAAACGTCCACGGAGTAGAGCACCAGCTCCACTGCAGCCTACCACCACGGCCAGTAGTGGTGCCGGTGCGCACGGAGGAAGTAGCAGTCAGCCAGTGAGGAGTAGCGGGGGCAAAGTTTCCTACTCGGTGGTGTGGCAATTTTTCGTCAAGCCGCCCGAGGAAGTAAACGTAGCCGTCTGTCGACTATGTGGCCAGAAATGCAAGCGTGGCCAGGGGGCCCATGTTGGGACTACAGCGTTGCGTCAGCATATGCAGCGTCACCATTCGGTGGCCTGGGAAAACCGTGATAAAGATACGGCGGTTCTGCCTGCCCCAGCCCCCGCTCCATCACCCGCTCCGTTACTTGCTCTGTCACCCGACGTCGTCAATCGCCCTCTATCAGCCAGTCAAGGCTCCAACACCTCTGCTGAGGGGAATTGTCGCTCGTTGGCATCTTCCGCTCGTTCAGATGCTCCTTCTCCTGCTACTCCTCTTCTCGGATTCCGTCAACAGTCTTTCTTGGAATCCGTTTCCAAGAGACAACAGTTTGCGAGCACGCACCCGACGGTGCAAAAGCTGAACGTCCTCCTGTCCAAGTTGCTGGTGCTGCAGTCCCTCCCTTTCCAACTGGTGGACTCAGCACCTTTCCGAGAAATGATGGCTTGTGCCGCGCCGCGGTGGAGAGTGCCAAGCCGTCATTTCTTCGCCATAAAGGCAGTGCCAGCCCTGCATTCACATGTAGAAGAGATGGTGGGCCAGTCTTTGAGCATGTCGGTCTCTGCCAAAGTGCACGGCAGCGCCGACGTGTGGAGCTGTAACTACGGTCAGGGACAGTATATGTCATTTACGGCCCACTGGGTGAACGTGGTGCCGGCACAGCCGCACCAGCAACTTGGACAGGTCACGACGCTTTTGCCTCCACGTTTGCACGTCCTTGGTCCAGCAAACATGTCCGCCTCTACCACCTCTTTTTCCGCCGTGTCCTCAGCCGCCACCCCCGTGCCAAGTCCCATTACCCGACCGGCATATCACATGTGCAGAGCGCAACGGTGTCACGCTGTGCTGCACCTGGTATGCCTTGGCGAACGTAGTCACACAGGGGAGGAACTTCTGAGTGTAATGAACAGAGAAATCGACAGATGGCTGTCTCCGCGCAAACTGAAAATCGGAACCATGTTGACCGACAACGGAAAGAACATGGTGTCTGCTCTGCGTCAAGGAAGGTTGTGCCATGCGCCATGCATGGCTCACGTGTTCAATCTGGTTGTCAAGCGGTTCCTAAAATCCACCATCCCACTGCAAGACATCCTTAAAATGTCACATAAACTTTGCATGCATTTCAGCCATTCCTACACCGCAAAGAACACCCTCATTGAGCTGCAGCGGCAGAACGGAATTCCACAGCATCGCCTGATCTGCGACGTTGCAACAAGGTGGAATTCAACCCTACACATGTTAGACCGCCTTTACGAGCAGCGAAAGGCCATCACCGATTTCCTGATGTTACAAGCGGATAAAGGTACTCCCCTGTGTAACTTCGATGTCAGCCATTGGCAGCTGATGCGTGACACCTGCCGCTTGCTCAGGCCCTTTGAGGAGGCCACGCTATTCGTGAGTCGGCAGGACTATGGGATGAACGACGTCATTCCTCTGTTGCACGTCCTGGAACAAATGCTGTTAACAATGGCTGGTCAGGGTGCGGTAGACGTGGCGCACAGATCTCAACGCCACATGACCCCTGTGGGGCCAGGACAGGAAGAAGAGGAGGAGGTAGAGGAGGACATTTGTGCTCAGGAATTATTGAGTGAAATGGGTGGTTTTTCCACTCAGCGGACAGGAGTGGAGGAGCAGGAGCATCTGGTAGAGGAGGAGGAGGAGGAGACAGAGGACCCAGACGCACCGTGGCAGTATGCTGTGGAGATGGAGGCAGGGAGTCCCTCGCATTCCTTGGCGCAAATGGCCCATAGCATGCTCGGTTGCTTGCGTAGCGACAGCCGAATAATAACCATCAGACAGAGGGATGACTTTTGGCTGTCCACCTTGTTGGACCCTCGCTATCGTTCCAAAATGGTGGCCTTTTTCACACCTGCTGAGAGGGAGGCCAAAATTACGTACTATAAAAACCACCTATGTAGTCAGTTGGTCTCTGCCTTTGTGCGCCAACGTCCATCCTCAGACACTGTGGGCCCTGTGCGCTCGCGTTCCGCTGCCATGGCAGCAGGGGAGGGGTGGGGTGGTAGGAGCAGTGGCAGCTCCACCAGCAGCGGCTGCCTCAGTCTGCAGTCGATGATGAGTAGCTTTCTTCACCAGCGCAGTGAGGAAACTACTAACCAGCCGCAGCAGCAGCAGCAGCATCAGGTGGACCTGGAGCAGGAGCTCAAACAACAGGCTTGGGCCTACTTGGACAGCACCCTGCCAACCGAGGTAGACAATCCCCTTGACTACTGGGCAACGAAACTTGACCTTTGGCCCCAACTAGCTGAATTTGCCCTTGAAAGGCTGTCATGCCCGGCTAGTAGCGTGGCATCGGAGCGCGTGTTTAGTGCGGCAGGAGGTATTGTAACTCCGCGGAGGACTCGACTGTCCACCCAAAGTGTGGAGAGGCTCACGTTTGTGAAAATGAATCAGGCGTGGATTAGTCTGGATTTCAAACCACCAGTTCCTGACACAACTGACTAAATCCGCCATGAATCATGCCCCTGCCATGTGCCACTTTCAGGTCTCCTCACACACTGCTGGTGTGTTCCATTTCTTGTCATAGGGTGCTGGCAGATTACGGGCCTCCCATTGCTGCTGTCTCCATCGCCACACTCTGCTATGTGCCACTTTCAGGTCTCTTCACACTGCTGGTGTGTTGAATTTTTTGACATAGGGTGCTGGCAGATTACGGGCCTCACATAGCTGCTGCCAGGCCCCTAATCTGCCATGGGCCCCTATATACCGCCTCCTCATGCTGCTGCCAAGTCCAGAGTCTCTCATGGGTCCCTGTACGGCCTCCCATTGCTGCTGTCTCCATCGCCACACTCTGCCATGTGCCACTTTCAGGTCTCTTCACACTGCTGGTGTGTTGAATTTTTTGACATAGGGTGCTGGCAGATTACGGGCCTCACATAGCTGCTGCCAGGCCCCTAATCTGCCATGGGCCCCTATATACCGCCTCCTCATGCTGCTGCCAAGTCCAGAGTCTCTCATGGGTCCCTGTATGGCCTCCCATTGCTGCTGTCTCCATCGCCACACTCTGCCATGTGCCACTTTCAGGTCTCTTCACACTGCTGGTGTGTTGAATTTTTTGACATAGGGTGCTGGCAGATTACGGGCCTCACATAGCTGCTGCCAGGCCCCTAATCTGCCATGGGCCCCTATATACCGCCTCCTCATGCTGCTGCCAAGTCCAGAGTCTCTCATGGGTCCCTGTACGGCCTCCCATTGCTGCTGTCTCCATCGCCACACTCTGCCATGTGCCACTTTCAGGTCTCTTCACACTGCTGGTGTGTTGAATTTTTTGACATAGGGTGCTGGCAGATTACGGGCCTCACATAGCTGCTGCCAGGCCCCTAATCTGCCATGGGCTCCTATATACCGCCTCCTCATGCTGCTGCCAAGTCCAGAGTCTCTCATGGGTCCCTGTACGGCCTCCCATTGCTGCTGTCTCCATCGCCACACTCTGCCATGTGCCACTTTCAGGTCTCTTCACACTGCTGGTGTGTTGAATTTTTTGACATAGGGTGCAGGCAGATTACAGGCCTCCCATAGCTGCTGCCAGGCCCCTAATCTGCCATGGGCCCCTATATACCGCCTCTTCATGCTGCTGCCAGGTCCAGAGTGTCTCATGGGTCCCTGTACGGCCTCCCATTGCTGCTGCCAGGAGGCAGCAGGGTCGCAGCAGTGTCAGTGGAGGCAAACGGCCACGGAGTAGAGCACCAGCTCCACTGCAGCCTACCACCACGGCCAGTAGTGGTTCCGGTGTGCACGGAGGAAGTAGCAGTCAGCCAGTGAGGAGTAGCGGAGGCAAAGTTTCCTACTCTGCGGTGTGGCAATTTTTCGTCAAGCCGCCCGAGGAAGTAAACGTAGCCTAATGTCGACTATGTGGCCAGAAAGTCAAGCGTGGCCAGGGGGCCCATGTTGGGACTACAGCGTTGCGTCAGCATATGCAGCGTCGCCATTCGGTGGCCTGGGAAAAACGTGATAAAGATACGGCGGTTCTGCCTGCCCCAATCCAGGGTTCCATTTTGTCATAGGGTGCTGGCAGATTACGGGCCTCCCATAGGTGCCGCCAGGCCCCATATTGGCCATGGGCCCCCGTACCGCCTGGTCACGCTGCTGCTGAGCCCACAGTGTGACCTGGGTTCCTGTACGGCCTCCCATTGCTTCCACTCTGCCATGTGCCACTTTGAAATCTCCTCACACTCCTGCGGTTTTCCATGTTGTCATAGGTTGCTGGCAGATTAGCGGCCTTCCATAGGTGCCGCCAGGCCCCATATCGGCCATGGGCCCCCGTACCTCCTGGTCACGCTGCTGCTGGTCCCACAGTGTGACCTGGGTCCCTGTACGGCCTCCCATTGCTTCCACTCTGCCATGTGCCACTTTGAGGTCTCCTTACACTACTGTGCTTTTCCATTTTGACATAGGTTGCTGGCAGATTAGCGGACTTCCATAGGTTCCGCCAGGCCCCATATCGGCCATGGGCCCCCGTACCTCCTGGTCACGCTGCTGCTGAGCCCACAGTGTGACCTGGGTCCCTGTACGGCCTCCCATTGCTTCCACTCTGCCATGTGCCACTTTGAGGTCTCCTTACACTACTGTGCTTTTCCATTTTGACATAGGTTGCTGGCAGATTAGCGGACTTCCATAGGTTCCGCCAGGCCCCATATCGGCCATGGGCCCCCGTACCTCCTGGTCACGCTGCTGCTGAGCCCACAGTGTGACCTGGGTCCCTGTACGGCCTCCCATTGCTTCCACTCTGCCATGTGCCACTTTGAGGTCTCCTCACACACTACTGTGCTTTTCCATTTTGACATAGGTTGCTGGCAGATTAGCGGACTTCCATAGGTTCCGCCAGGCCCCATATCGGCCATGGGCCCCCGTACCTCCTGGTCACGCTGCTGCTGGTCCCACAGTGTGACCTGGGTCCCTGTACGGCCTCCCATTGCTTACACTCTGCCATGTGCCACTTTGAGGTCTCCTTACACTACTGTGCTTTTCCATTTTGACATAGGTTGCTGGCAGATTAGAGGACTTCCATAGGTTCCGCCAGGCCCCATATCGGCCATGGGCCCCCGTACCTCCTGGTCACGCTGCTGCTGGTCCCACAGTGTGACCTGGGTCCCTGTACGGCCTCCCATTGCTTCCACTCTGCCATGTGCCACTTTGAGGTCTCCTCACACTACTGTGCTTTTCCATTTTGACATAGGTTGCTGGCAGATTAGCGGACTTCCATAGGTTCCGCCAGGCCCCATATCGGCCATGGGCCCCCGTACCTCCTGGTCACGCTGCTGAGCCCACAGTGTGACCTGGGTCCCTGTACGGCCTCCCATTGCTTCCACTCTGCCATGTGCCACTTTGAGGTCTCCTCACACTACTGTGCTTTTCCATTTTGACATAGGTTGCTGGCAGATTAGCGGACTTCCATAGGTTCCGCCAGGCCCCATATCGGCCATGGGCCCCCGTACCTCCTGGTCACGCTGCTGCTGAGCCCACAGTGTGACCTGGGTCCCTGTACGGCCTCCCATTGCTTCCACTCTGCCATGTGCCACTTTGAGGTCTCCTCACACTACTGTGCTTTTCCATTTTGACATAGGTTGCTGGCAGATTAGCGGACTTCCATAGGTTCCGCCAGGCCCCATATCGGCCATGGGCCCCCGTACCTCCTGGTCACGCTGCTGCTGGTCCCACAGTGTGACCTGGGTCCCTGTACGGCCTCCCATTGCTTACACTCTGCCATGTGCCACTTTGAGGTCTCCTTACACTACTGTGCTTTTCCATTTTGACATAGGTTGCTGGCAGATTAGCGGACTTCCATAGGTTCTGCCAGGCCCCATATCGGCCATGGGCCCCCGTACCTCCTGGTCACGCTGCTGCTGAGCCCACAGTGTGACCTGGGTCCCTGTACGGCCTCCCATTGCTTCCACTCTGCCATGTGCCACTTTGAGGTCTCCTCACACTACTGTGCTTTTCCATTTTGACATAGGTTGCTGGCAGATTAGCGGACTTCCATAGGTTCCGCCAGGCCCCATATCGGCCATGGGCCCCCGTACCTCCTGGTCACGCTGCTGCTGGTCCCACAGTGTGACCTGGGTCCCTGTACGGCCTCCCATTGCTTCCACTCTGCCATGTGCCACTTTGAGGTCTCCTTACACTACTGTGCTTTTCCATTTTGACATAGGTTGCTGGCAGATTAGCGGACTTCCATAGGTTCCGCCAGGCCCCATATCGGCCATGGGCCCCCGTACCTCCTGGTCACGCTGCTGCTGAGCCCACAGTGTGACCTGGGTCCCTGTACGGCCTCCCATTGCTTCCACTCTGCCATGTGCCACTTTGAGGTCTCCTCACACTACTGTGCTTTTCCATTTTGACATAGGTTGCTGGCAGATTAGCGGACTTCCATAGGTTCCGCCAGGCCCCATATCGGCCATGGGCCCCCGTACCTCCTGGTCACGCTGCTGCTGGTCCCACAGTGTGACCTGGGTCCCTGTACGGCCTCCCATTGCTTACACTCTGCCATGTGCCACTTTGAGGTCTCCTTACACTACTGTGCTTTTCCATTTTGACATAGGTTGCTGGCAGATTAGCGGACTTCCATAGGTTCCGCCAGGCCCCATATCGGCCATGGGCCCCCGTACCTCCTGGTCACGCTGCTGCTGGTCCCACAGTGTGACCTGGGTCCCTGTACGGCCTCCCATTGCTTACACTCTGCCATGTGCCACTTTGAGGTCTCCTTACACTACTGTGCTTTTCCATTTTGACATAGGTTGCTGGCAGATTAGCGGACTTCCATAGGTTCCGCCAGGCCCCATATCGGCCATGGGCCCCCGTACCTCCTGGTCACGCTGCTGCTGGTCCCACAGTGTGACCTGGGTCCCTGTACGGCCTCCCATTGCTTCCACTCTGCCATGTGCCACTTTGAGGTCTCCTTACACTACTGTGCTTTTCCATTTTGACATAGGTTGCTGGCAGATTAGAGGACTTCCATAGGTTCCGCCAGGCCCCATATCGGCCATGGGCCCCCGTACCTCCTGGTCACGCTGCTGCTGAGCCCACAGTGTGACCTGGGTCCCTGTACGGCCTCCCATTGCTTCCACTCTGCCATGTGCCACTTTGAGGTCTCCTCACACTACTGTGCTTTTCCATTTTGACATAGGTTGCTGGCAGATTAGCGGACTTCCATAGGTTCCGCCAGGCCCCATATCGGCCATGGGCCCCCGTACCTCCTGGTCACGCTGCTGCTGAGCCCACAGTGTGACCTGGGTCCCTGTATGGCCTCCCATTGCTTCCACTCTGCCATGTGCCACTTTGAGGTCTCCTCACACTACTGTGCTTTTCCATTTTGACATAGGTTGCTGGCAGATTAGCGGACTTCCATAGGTTCCGCCAGGCCCCATATCGGCCATGGGCCCCCGTACCTCCTGGTCACGCTGCTGCTGGTCCCACAGTGTGACCTGGGTCCCTGTACGGCCTCCCATTGCTTACACTCTGCCATGTGCCACTTTGAGGTCTCCTTACACTACTGTGCTTTTCCATTTTGACATAGGTTGCTGGCAGATTAGCGGACTTCCATAGGTTCCGCCAGGCCCCATATCGGCCATGGGCCCCCGTACCTCCTGGTCACGCTGCTGCTGGTCCCACAGTGTGACCTGGGTCCCTGTACGGCCTCCCATTGCTTACACTCTGCCATGTGCCACTTTGAGGTCTCCTTACACTACTGTGCTTTTCCATTTTGACATAGGTTGCTGGCAGATTAGCGGACTTCCATAGGTTCCGCCAGGCCCCATATCGGCCATGGGCCCCCGTACCTCCTGGTCACGCTGCTGCTGAGCCCACAGTGTGACCTGGGTCCCTGTACGGCCTCCCATTGCTTACACTCTGCCATGTGCCACTTTGAGGTCTCCTTACACTACTGTGCTTTTCCATTTTGACATAGGTTGCTGGCAGATTCCAGGCCTTCCATAGGTTCCGCCAGGCCCCATATCGGCCATGGGCCCCCGTACCTCCTGGTCACGCTGCTGCTGAGCCCACAGTGTGACCTGGGTCCCTGTACGGCCTCCCATTGCTTACACTCTGCCATGTGCCACTTTGAGGTCTCCTTACACTACTGTGCTTTTCCATTTTGACATAGGTTGCTGGCAGATTCCAGGCCTTCCATAGGTTCCGCCAGGCCCCATATCGGCCATGGGCCCCCGTACCTCCTGGTCACGCTGCTGCTGAGCCCACAGTGTGACCTGGGTCCCTGTACGGCCTCCCATTGCTTACACTCTGCCATGTGCCACTTTGAGGTCTCCTCACACTACTGTGCTTTTCCATTTTGACATAGGTTGCTGGCAGATTAGCGGACTTCCATAGGTTCCGCCAGGCCCCATATCGGCCATGGGCCCCCGTACCTCCTGGTCACGCTGCTGCTGAGCCCACAGTGTGACCTGGGTCCCTGTACGGCCTCCCATTGCTGCTGCCAGGAGGCAGCAGGGTCGCAGCTGTGTCAGTGGAGGCAAACGGCCACGGAGTAGAGCACCAGCTCCACTGCAGCCTACCACCACAGCCAGTAGTGGTGCCGGTGTGCACGGAGGAAGTAGCAGTCAGCCAGTGAGGAGTAGCGGGTGCAAAGTTTCCTACTCGGCGGTGTGGCAAGTTTTCGTCAAGCCGCCCGAGGAAGTAAACGTAGCCTAATGTCGACTATGTGGCCAGAAAGTCAAGCGTGGCCAGGGGGCCCATGTTGGGACTACAGCGTTGCGTCAGCATATGCAGCGTCGCCATTCGGTGGCCTGGGAAAAACGTGATAAAGATACGGCGGTTCTGCCTGCCCCAGCCCAGGGTTCCATTTTGTCATAGGGTGCTGGCAGATTACAGGCCTCCCATAGGTGCCGCCAGGCCCCAAATCGGCCATGGGCCCCCGTACCGCCTGGTCACGCTGCTGCTGGGCCCACAGTGTGACCTGGGTACCTGTACGGCCTCCCATTGCTTCCACTCTGCCATGTGCCACTTTGAGGTCTCCTCACACTCCTGTGCTTTTCCATTTTGACATAGGTTGCTGGCAGATTCCAGGCCTTCCATAGGTTCCGCCAGGCCCCATATCGGCCATGGGCCCCCGTACCTCCTGGTCACGCTGCTGCTGGGCCCACAGTGTGACCTGGGTCCCTGTACGGCCTCCCATTGCTTCCACTCTGCCATGTGCCACTTTGAAATCTCATCACACTCCTGCGGTTGTCCATTTTGTCATAGGTTGCTGGCAGATTACAGGCCTTCCATTGGTGCCGCCAGGCCCCATATCGGCCATGGGCCCCCGTACCACCTGGTCACGCTGCTGCTGAGCCCACAGTGTGACCTGGGTCCCTGTACGGCCTCCCATTGCTTCCACTCTGCCATGTGCCACTTTGAAATCTCCTCACACTCCTGCGGTTGTCCATTTTGTCATAGGTTGCTGGCAGATTCCAGGCCTTCCATAGGTGCCGCCAGGCCCCATATCGGCCATGGGCCCCCGTACCTCCTGGTCACGCTGCTGCTGAGCCCACAGTGTGACCTGGGTCCCTGTACGGCCTCCCATTGCTTACACTCTGCCATGTGCCACTTTGAAATCTCCTCACACTCCTGCGGTTGTCCATTTTGACATAGGTTGCTGGCAGATTCCAGGCCTTCCATAGGTGCCGCCAGGCCCCATATCGGCCATGGGCCCCCGTACCTCCTGGTCACGCTGCTGCTGGGCCCACAGTGTGACCTGGGTCCCTGTACGGCCTCCCATTGCTTCCACTCTGCCATGTGCCACTTTGAGGTCTCCTCACACTGCTGGTGTGTTGAATTTTTTGACATAGGGTGCTGGCAGATTACGGGCCTCCCATTGCTGCTGCCAGGCACGTAATCTGCCATGGGCCCCCGTACCGACTCCTCATGCTGTGACGTTGCAACAAGGTGTAATTCAACCCTACATATGTTAGACCGCCTTTACGAACAGCTAAAGGCCATCACAGATTTCCTGATGTTAAAAGCGGATAAAGGTACTCCCTGTGTAACTTAGATGTCAGCCATTGTCAGCTCATGCGTGACACCTGCGCCTGCTCAGGCCCTTTGAGGAGGCCACGCTATTCGTGAGTCGGCAGGACTATGGGATGAACGAGGTCAAATCGGCCATGGGCCCCCGTACCGCCTGTTCACGCTGATGCTGGTCCCACAGTGTGACCTGGGTCCCTGTACCGCCTCCCATTGCTCCCACTCTGCCATGTGCCACTTTCAGGTCTCCTCACACTCCTGCTGGTTTCCATTTTGTGATAGGTTGCTGTATGGCCTCCCATTGCTGCTGGCTCCACCGCCACACTGTGGCTCCAAACACTGGTTTTGGCCCCGTGACTGGCCAAATGAGTGAAGTGTGCGGTGATTCTAAGATCGACGGCACTCATCTGCATGTCATACTGACTGACAGTATTATTTCTCTTCCCCAGCAGACTCCAAGGGCATTTAAATTAAAGGTACAGTGTTCTGCACTAATATTAAGTCTCTCTGAAGCCTAGAAACACCCTTTTTTAAGTTAAATTCACAGCGAATTTATTCGACTCGAATCGAATATTGTCCACGAATTCGCCGAATCAGTCGAATCGAATTTTTCATTTCTTCGCTCATCTCTACTTACAATATTACACAAATCTACAGTATTTCCCCTCCCATAACTGGTCCTATAGCACGTGCCTGAGTATTCCTTCTGAGCAAAACGCCAGTCTGGCTTGTGTTTGTAGGATTTTATCAGCTCTCCAATGTGAAATGTCACTTTAAGTTGTGAAGTC
Source organism: Staurois parvus (assembly GCF_062004578.1). Classification (NCBI taxonomy): domain Eukaryota; kingdom Metazoa; phylum Chordata; class Amphibia; order Anura; family Ranidae; genus Staurois; species Staurois parvus. Next base: position 213,463 of record NW_028319231.1, on the reverse strand, counting down.
CTTCCAATGATCAGTAATAACACTTGTGGCCTGACACAAACAGAGACCCTAACTAACTAACTATAGGCCTGTCTCAGTCCTATAGGCGCCAACACTGAAATGAGGTGCGTGCACAATCTTACCGACTCGGGTCTGCTTTGTGTCCACTGGTGACTCTGAACAGAACAAACATCTCTTCAACAGGCATGCGATGTCATCAGCAGTACATGTTGCTTTGCTCCTCTGTCCTCATCAGCTTCCTGGCAGCAAATATTCCTTTCTTTGAACAGGGTTAGCGTCTTCAGCACCATCAGCTTCACTCAAGTGAATTTCTGATTACAGAGGACTGTCATCACAGCTGGATGGCAACGGATTCTCAAATCACTCAACCATCTTCTCTGTCTCAAGCATGGCTACCCTTCTTTTTCCTGTTCACTCTCCAAGTGTAAAAACCCCGCCCCTTCATGAATATAGAAATCTCTATGCAGTCTGAGGCTGTGTTAGAATAAACAGCGACATCTTGTGGCTAAACTGCAGACTGTCAGTCAGAACTTTTTTTTAATTTACTTCAATCAATGTTCAAACAATGAAAGCGGTTTCCCCATCTCACAACAGAACACTTTATTGTCACCAATCAAAAGTGATGTTTGGAGGCCACAAAGGGCCTCTTCCTCAAGCAGCAGCCAGATACAGAGCCCCCATCACCCCCAATGCTCCTATCACAGCTCCATCCAGCTCTGTTCAGGGATTCCATGTTTCCACCACGTTCCTGCTCTCTCTGCACTGCTACAGCCCAGAATTTCCTTGTTCCTCTTCTGATAGTTCAGTCCTAGTTTTCTCCTGCACTTGCTTGTTCCAGCTCTGTTCAGGTATTGCTTTTCTCCAGCCTGGTTCCAGCCCTCTCTACTCTGCTACAGCCCAGGATTTCCTTGTGACTCTTCTTACAGTTCATTCCTTATTTTTCCTGGTTTTCAAACCACACTAATGATCCCAGGAGTGGCCTGGAGGGTATTTAAGCCTTTAAAAAGGCTCTTCTTACCAGCTACCTGAGACGTATAATATTGCAGCCCGCTATTGCCTGATTGTTGCTGATGTGGACTGCCCAACTACTCTCACTGCCTGCCTCAGCCTCACCATTGTCCTTAATCCCCTTGGAAAACAGTGAACTCCGGCTTTATCCCCCCCCCCCGCTATAACCAGCTCCTGGTCTGTCTTGCTCACCCCAATATGATCTCCTATTGCCTGCTTCTTGACCATGGTCACTTTCTGGCCTGCCTCCCATACACTATAAGATGTTCCCTGCACCCCCAACCATGCTCAGATCTTGCTCTGCCACTAACAACTTCCCTCTGCTCATTCCAATCATGATCCCCCCTAATCTGCTACACTGTCCTCCCTGGTGATGATAACCTTCTCGTGTGCTTCCTTACCTGCCAACCACAACCAGTTCCCAATCTACATTTATTTCCTCTCCCCAATCACAAAGGTCCAGGTTCAGCCTTCAAACCTCAAAGTTTCTACTCTGTCGCTCATATTCCCGGTACACAATCAGTTTAGACTGTGTCCTATGTGTCCTCCTCTCCAAGTCACAATTAAAGTGATATTACAAGCAGATTATTATTGTTTTAAATAAACATGATTATACTTCCCTCCTCTGTGTACTGGTTTTGCACAGAGCAACCCATTTCCTTCTCTTCTCGGGTCACCCGCAGCTTGCTATGGAGGCACCTGAGCAGGCTCGCTCCTGAGCTGCTGCTCTGTGTGACTATTCACACACTGAGCATGACTCGGCCCATTCTCTCCTGATTGGCTCACTGGCTGTGATTGCTGTCTCAGCCAATGAGGAGGGAGAGATCCAGGAGGGACAAGGCTTTTGTGCACATTGCTGGATCCAGATGGGGCTCAGGAAAGTGCAGGGGGGCTAAAAAAATCTGAATGGAGTTGGGTTGCAGTGCAGGAGAGCTGCGTTCCTATTGCAATGCCCTTGAGATCTGCTGTGGGGGTCAGTTCAAAGATGACAACACCCCAAATGCAGGTTGCAAATGTCCGCACCGGCCCACACAGGATCACATGATACAAAAGTACCATGCAATGTGGTTGCAGTACATTTCAAAAAGGAGTGCGTGCATTACTTTTGATGCAGTGCACTGCATGTGAATTGCACAGGAACCTCACAGCATTCCTGTGCGATTTCACATGTAGTTTCTAGTGTGGCTGGGCCCTTTAATCCTTGACATCATAATCATGAATTGGAATACATTTTTTAAAGAGCTATGAGATCTGGGGCTTACCCAATGCTTCAGTGCCTAAACCCTAAAAATGTATTTTAGAATATTGGTGCGTGTAGAAATCACAGAACCCCATAGGAAAATATTGACATTACATCAATCCAGGGGCATACCTACAAGGATCACAGGGGTCACAATTGTGATTTGGTCCTATGCTCTATGGGGCCCATGCAGCTCCCCTGTATACCTGGATAGGAGGGGAGGTGGGGGTGACATGTAGAGGAAATGATCCCCTCCATTTTCCTCCTGGAACCAAAGCCTGCTTCTCCTTCTCTCCCTCTCACAGGCATTCAGTGGCTGCAGGAGGAAAGTGGAGAGGATCGATTCCTCTATATGCTGCCCCCGCCACCCCTCCTATCCAAGTCCTGCTGCCCCCAGGCCCTTGGGTACTCCCTGGCTCCTCCTCACTGCCGGAATCCCCCTTTCCCTCTCCCATCAGCTGCTGTGGGGGATGAGTCAGGATGGACAGTGGAAAAGAGGCTGGTAAATATGTCATTTACTAGCCCCTTCCTTTTCTGAATGAACAATCAATGATTGATACCGATCAAACTGTGTTTACTATGCTTCAGTTTGTGAATGAACAAGAAGCTCTGTACAAGGCTATTCCTGTCCATTCATTCTGTGCAGCTGAAGATGCAGAGATGGAGATGGAGGGTTGTGTCCTCAATCTCCTTTCTCTGTCTCAAAGGTGGAACATCAGAGGTCTGTTTAGACCCCTGATATTTCTACAAAGTCCAACAGGGTTCCTAAAAACAAAATTGAAAATTTGAAAAAACTGTAAAAAAAAGAATAAAATATAAAAGTAATAAAAAAACTAATAACTATCAACCCCAGTGGCAGAACTACCAGGGCGTAAAGGTCACACTGGGCCCTGACATTCCACCACCATGGGGAGCCCCAAGACAGCATGAAGAAGGCCTGCTGCAGAACATATGAAAGGGTCCCATGATGGAAGTAAAGGGCCCCAGGATCAGTGGAAAGGGCCCTTCTCCCAAAGGGAAGAGCCCCAGCCAGGGGTCAGGAGGACCCTTCTTGGTTTCTTGCACCAGGGCCCTGAGGGTTCTAGTTACTCCTCTGACAAGATCTATAATGTACCCCAGTTGAAACTACTTAAACACTGAAGGTCTGAGGTAGGCAGACTATAATGCATTCATAGATCCCCGATTAGAAGCTTTCCCATGTGTGACTTGAGTAGTCTGAACACAAGCTGTACCATTCAGTCTGAATGTGTCACTCCATGGACTTCAGGTGGAGGCAGGACTACTTTGTGGTTCAACTTTCACTTTGAAACATGGTGCTCTGTGGAGTCTGTGCTGTGTATCCTGGTGGGGGAGTTTCCTTTTTTGTGCTCATCCAGAAGTTGGCTTGAGTAAGTAGATAAATACACAGAAAAGCACTTTTGAATCCCAAATCCAGCAATCAAGTATATTTTACTGCCATGGGAAAACTAAGGAATATAACAATCATACCTTTTTGAGCTCTCCACTGTCAGACATAAATTAGGCCCTCTCTACCCTTGCGTAGGCTGATCACAGGCTACTATAGTTGTAGTAGTGTTCTTACCGTATCCGTATTTTCCAATTGATTAATTGATTACAATGTTGCAAGTAGACTGGTAATATAGAAACATATAATAAAATAACAATTTGTTTTCTTACAGAACTTCATACAAGAAAAACGACCTTTCATCAGTTTGTAGAAAAAATGAACATGGAACCACACCTGACTACAAAATTGACTCTGAGGGATATCTTGAGTATTGGCTTAGATAATGTGCATGACAAACCTCCTAAAACTATAGAGGATCTTCCCTGGAATTACTTAAGGAAACTCATGGCCTTAAACAGGGCTGCAAGAGACGTTCTTCTTGAGAAAGAACAGTCTACTGGTGTTGATGTACATGATAATGGTGATGATGATGATTACAACCTATTTAATGCTTCTTTGATTACAGGTGATGATTCCTCAGCCTCTGTTCACCCCCTGGATGTCCTGTGTCTTCTCCTGCATTGCTCAGACAGTTTTCTGCAACAAGAGATTGTAACCAAATTGTCCATGTGCCAGTTTGCTGCCCCTCTGCTGCTCCCTTCTGGTGATGGGTCACACTGCACCCTCATGCTTTGGGCAATGAGAGACATAGTGAAGAAGTGGAGACCTCAGTCATTAGCAGACATTAAAGGGTTCAGAGAAGAAAATGTGGTGAATACTTCCATGCCAATCTTCTCATTTGTCAGACTTGGAAAAAACAAATTATCCAAATCAAAAATCCTGAACCAAGTTCTTAATCCACGTCAGCTACATAACTTCTTCATACATGACAATATGGAGGGAGGAAACATTAAGAGGGAAATATCTGATGGACTGGTAGAAGTTTCCTGGTATTTTCCCTGTGGTAAGTCGGATGTTTTCCCAGAACCCATCACAGTGACCAACCTACGAGGAGACCTGGAGGCCAACTGGGACCAGTTCATGTTTCTGACAAGAATTTCATCAGCTGTGTTTACATTCATTGAGGATATTTCTGAGAGAGAATTCAGATTGCTATCATCCTGCCCTACCACTGACACCCAGTATTATTTCATTGTTACTCCCAGTCCTGGCAAAACTGTGAGTCCACAGACACTGAAGACCCTTCAAGACTTAATGCCAGTTCTAAAGATGAAAAAATCAAATGTGATAATACATGCAGGCACAGCAAATGAGGCGGCATTTGTAAAAAAACTACAAAGTACTATTATTCATTTCAGTAAGCCAAAAGAAAAGAAAATGAGAGACCTTGAGAAAGAAACTCATGGATTGGACATCCAAGTGGATGAGAGAGTTCCTGAATGTCAGAAGGCCAGGGAACTTGCCAGGGAAATTACAGAAGAAATAACAAACGTTTCTGAGTATAAGAACATCACTATGAAGTTACAGGGAGATCTCTGGAGAGAGTTATCTAATGTGGAAAAGGAACTTTGCAGAATGACAAAGCAAGGTGGTAAAGACACTCAACAATATCAAGATGAACTGATGAAGAAACGTATTTCACTGCATGAGGAACAATATAAGCATGATCTGCCCCATGGTTTGATGCTCTTTATTGATGCAATCACTCATTTGTCTGAGATTGAGAAACAATATTTTCTGAAATGGATGAAATTCGAACTTGATTCAATTGCTAGAAATCATCTTTCTAATCTACAAGCTGAATACAAAGAAAAATGTAATGATATCTTAATCAATAAGGAAGAACTCAGACAGATAGACCAGAAAATCTCTGACAGTTCTTTAGGAATTGAACATTTCCTACGTGAGATGGGACAGTTTTATGAAGCTGAATGTTCCATGGCTAAAGAAAACAAAATACATAAAAGCCAAAGACAATTTGCTGGACTGCCAGGAATTGCTGCCTATCTCTTGATGAATGGTTTCCCATTGGAGCTAATAGATGGAGATGCCTCCAACATTCCCCTACGGTGGATAACTGATGTTCTAAATGAGCTGGACACCACAACAGGGGGGAAATGCAGAATGAGAGTAATCACTGTGCTGGGAGTGCAGAGTACAGGAAAATCCACTCTTCTCAACACCATGTTTGGTCTTCAGTTCCCTGTGGCCAGTGGAAGATGCACACGAGGAGCCTTCATGACTCTTCTTAGTGTGAAAGAGGACTGCCAGGAGGGGCTGGACTGTGACTTCATCCTGGTGATTGACACTGAGGGGCTGAAAGCTCCAGAGTTGGCTTCCTTGGAGGGCAGTTATGAACATGACAATGAACTGGCCACACTAGTGGTTGGGTTGAGTGAGATCACCATAGTCAACATGGCCATGGAAAACACAACAGAAATGAAGGATATCTTACAGATTGTGGTCCATGCTTTTCTTAGAATGAAAGAAATAGGAAAGAGACCCAACTGCCAGTTTGCACATCAGAACGTGAGTGATGTGTCTGCTCATGACAAGAACATGAGAGACCGGAAGAAACTTCTGGAACATCTGAATGAAATGACAAAAGTAGCTGCAGAGATGGAAAATAAAAGTGTAATCAAAACTTTCAGTGATGTGATGAATTACAATCTGGAGAAAGACAACTGGTACATTCCTGGGCTCTGGCTTGGGGTCCCACCAATGGCTCCAGTAAATTCTGGGTACAGTGAACATGTGTCTGAATTTAAAAAGTATTTATTGGAATTAATGACAAGCAAAGAATCCCTGCACAGGCCTTTACAAATTGCTGAATTTACAGAATGGATAGAAAGTTTATGGAACGCTGTAAAACATGAGAAATTTATCTTCAGTTTCAGGAACAGTCTGGTGGCAGAAGCCTATAATAAACTATCTATACGATACTCACAGTGGGAATGGGAGTTCAGAAAATTTGTCCATGATTGGCTGATCCGTACAGAAACAAACATTAAGAATCAGACTGCAGAGAGTCTAAGTGATGAACTTTGCTACATATTTAAGAATGAGCTCAACAACGTGTTGGTTAGTAGAGAAAGTGAAATGTTGAAATTGATAGAAAACTATTTTGAGCAAAAAAATGAAAATGTTCATCTAATAGAACGATACAAACAAGATTTTATTCTGAGCACAACATTCCTGAAGGAGGAATTGAACAGGAATTCTCTTGTGAAGTTGGATGAGGTGGTTTCAATTCAGAAAGGAAAATTTGAGATTCAGAATATGAAAAATAATTCCCAGAAATTAATTGAAGACAAAATCACAGATCTCCTCAGGAGGTGCCGGGAGAAGAAAGAAAAGCTGAACAATGAGGCTTTAAAGAGAGAATTTGAGGAGATGTGGAAGAGGACACTGACAGACCTGCAGATTGAGAAATTAAAAACACACATTGTCAGCAGATCTATGTTACATCAGCTAATGAATGACATGAGGAATAAAGGATCGGCTATAAATGAACACTTACTGGGTGTGAAGGATCCAGCTATCGCACAACCTGATTTCAAGATGGATGATAAATATATTGAGAGTGGATGGTTCAAGAAATTGAAAGATTCATTTTTGCATAATTTAGGTGTTAGACCTAGAAAGCAGCATTTTGACAAAATAAATGATTTTGCTCATTCTCTTATAGATAACTGTGACCAATATATCAGAGGGAAAGTGAGGACTGGAGAGGACTATTGTGACAACTACTGCCTGGAATTACTTCATATGATTACAACAGAGATTTCCAAAGAGTCCAAAAATCTTCATTTGTCCACATGGTTTGAACTGGATATCAAGCTTCACATTCTTGGGAAAGCTTCCAAAGAGTTTCAGGAGATGCATGAGAAATTCCTTCAAGAGAACGATCCAAAACTGTGTTTGGAGAAACTAAAGCCTGGATATTTAGAAACATTTATCAGTCTATTTCAAGAGAAAGATATTTGTCAGACTAAAGCCAAAGAATTCTGTGATCAATGCTTAAAACCAGCAATGAGGGATCATGTTTTCCACCATCTTGGGCAAAAAATAATGGATAGCATAGTAGAAAGTTCAGACAATAAGAAATTCAGCAGTAGAACATTTTTTCAAGATTTTTTACTGAAGGAGCTGCTAGAAGAAATGTCCTTTCAGGAATATGTGAAGTATATACGGTCATATGAGAAATATACAAGAGCCTGGATACTGAATTACACTGAAACATATGCAACACCCCAAATCCTAAAACCATTACAAGAAGATCTGCTCTCTTCACTGGACACAAAGATAAGATCAGCTCTTACTGAAGACAACTCTCTTAAAAGTTTATCAGTCTCAGATTTTTTGAAAAGTGTATGTGAGATACTAAAGGAAGAATTAGTAATCCCACAGACTGCAATGCAAGTGATCACTTTCCAGAACACGGCTGATGTTGGCCAATTTTCATCTGACATTCAGCTCTTCCTCCAAGATACAGAAACAGAAGTCTTATCCGAGCTGCAATCTATGGATATAAAGTCTGTACTCTCCAGGGTGGAGGTGAAGCCTCAGGATGAATTGTTCAGGAAGGTTGTTGGCTGTGGGAAGCAATGTCCATTCTGTAAAGTCCCCTGTGAGGCCGGAGGTGATGAACACAAGGAGCACTTTGCTACCATCCACAGACCTAAAGGCCTAGGAGCATACATATGGGTTTATACTGATATCTTAGTCACTGATATACAGTTGTGTCCAAAATTATTCAACCCCCAATGCTGTAAAGGGGTTTAGGGACTATAGTGTACATTTGGAATTGTATTCAGAATCAAATCCTACAAGGACGTTGTAACTACCCAAATGCAACTAAAATGACATCAATTGTTTATGTAATACAGTAGTAAATGGTTCTTATGTGGTTTCTTCATTGCCACAATTATTCAACCCCTTAAAGACTACCACTCTGAAGAACAGAGGTTCATACAGGTGCTTTCCATCAGGTATTGAAAACACCTGTGGATGTCACCGAGCAGCAATCAAGCATAATAAGCACCAATTAGGCAGCTTTAAAATGACTGTGATACTCAGCTCCTTCTAGACATTTACTGGTGTGGTTACAAACATGGTGAAGGCAAGAGAATGGTCCAGGAAGACAAGAGAAGAGGTGATTTCTCTTCACAGGAAGGGCAATGGCTATAAGAAGATTGCAAAGATGTTAAACATACCAAGAGACACCTTAGGAAGCATCATTCGCAAATTCAAGGCAAAGGGCACTGTTGAAACGCTACCTGGTCGTGGCAGAAAGAAGATGCTGACTTCGACTGCTGTGCGCTACCTGAAGCGTAGAGTGGAGAGAAGTCCCCGTGTGACTGCTGAGGAACTGAGAAAAGATTTGTCAGATGTGGGTACAGAAGTTTCAGCCCAGACAATAAGACGCACACTGCGTAATGAAGGCCTCCGTGCCAGAACTCCCAGGCGTACCCCCTTGCTGTCTCCAAAGAATAAGAAGAGTCGACTGCAGTATGCCAAAAGCCATGTGGACAAACCACAAAAGTTGTGGGATAGTGTTCTGTGGACTGATGAAACAAAATTAGAACTGTTTGGGCCCATGGATCAACGCTATGTTTGGAGGAGGAAGAACAAGGCCTATGATGAAAAGAACACCTTGCCTACTGTGAAGCATGGTGGAGGGTCAATCATGCTTTGGGGCTGTTTTGCTTCTGCAGGTACAGGGAAGCTTCAGCGTGTGCAAGGTACCATGAATTCTCTTCAGTACCAGGAGATATTGGATGGAAACGTGATGCAGTCCGTCACACACCTGAGGCTTGGGAGACGTTGGACCTTTCAACAGGACAATGATCCCAAGCATACCTCCAAGTCCACTAGAGCATGGTTGCAGAGGAAAGGCTGGAACATTTTGGAGTGGCCATCGCAGTCACCAGACTTAAATCCGATTGAGAACCTCTGGTGGGACTTAAAGAAAGCAGTTGCAGTGCGCAAGCCTAAGAATGTGACTGAACTGGAGGCCTTTGCCCATGAAGAATGGGCGAAGATACCCGTAGATCGCTGCAAGACACTTGTGTCAAGCTATGCTTCACGTTTAAAAGCTGTTATAACTGTAAAAGGATGCTGTACTAAGTACTAAGATTGAATGTCACTTGGGGGTTGAATAAAACTGATAATGCTGTGAGCACAGAAAAGACATTTGTGGTTATTTCATTATAACTGTTATGTTATATTTGTCTGACCTACAAGTGCCTCTTTAATGTAAATGTAAGCAAGATGACTGAATGATCAAAAGCAATGTCAAACTGGCCAAAACACTCAATTTCAGTGGGGGTTGAATAATTTTGGACACAACTGTATGTAGTACAGGTGTTGTATCTAATGGATCATTTAGAAATTCAGACACAGAACACAAACCACACCCATACAAAGAGTATCGTACCATTTATCCAGACTGGTCCATCCAACCAGATCCCAGCATCGAGTCATCCGATTACTGGAAATATATTTTTGTTACATTTAATGAGAAATTTGCTGAAGAATACGAGGCAAAACCAGCAAATCTACCAGACGGCTGGAAATCCATCACAAAAGAAAACGCTCTGCAAAGCTTAAAGAAAATGTTCAACAGCTAAACAGAGAAGACAAATCACCACAACGTGTAATTCATCATCCAAGTCATTGTCTGCAAATCGTTTACACTTATGAAAAATAAAAACCTTTCCATGGATTTTCTCTAATTGGAAAAACATTTCAAATATTTCCCTCACCACCACGGCCACAGTAACCAGGGTGTGACAGAATGTCTGAGAATCCTCATCCCCCCCATGATATAATGGGATCATTGCTTCTCCCAGAAGATTCCAGAACATTCCAAGTCATATTACAGGTGGTGGTTGTATCCATGGACTATGACATTCCTAACACTGCACTGGAAATGTTATAGATGATATCTCTCTAGGAATGATCATCTGATTCTATGTTTTATTGTACTACACATTATAATATAATAAGACAGAACCTCCATTTAGCTCTCATGTTGATGGATTTCAGCATTTGCTCTAAAACAGACCATCTCAGTGTCTACAGAACAGAAGTCGGGAAGATTATTACAAGAAGGTTTGTTAGAATATCTGTAATGTATGTGGAAGCCCCGGAGAGGATTGTTTCCCCAACAACACTGGAGTTTCACATATAGAGGGGAATTTATCAAAACTGGTGCAGACAGAATCTGGAGCAGCTGAGAATGGCAACCAATCAGCTTCTAGCTTTTATTTTCAAAGCTTAACCGGACAAGCTGAAGATGGAAGCTGATTGGTTGCCATGCTTGGCTGCTCCAGATTCTGTCTGCTCCAGTTTTGATACATTCCCTTTATAGTGTTTCGGTATATAGTATGTGTATGGGGGTTGGTTTACTAAAGGCAAATAGACTGTGCACTCTGCCAGAGCAGTTACTCCAGAGCTTAGTAAATGAGATTGTGACCGGAGTCACTTTGGGTGGGGGGCCCATAGAACAAAGCTCACTTTGGAGAGGTGGGGAGACCCCTGTCTCAGCTCCCCATATCCCTCTTATGTGTAAGTCACCCTGTGCCTGTTAGGGGTACAGGGTGATCTCTCCTAATATTGGGGTGGGGGGTTGCTGATTTGTTATGTGGTTGCATCCCATTGTTCTATTGTCTGTCTGGTTTGGGAGCAAACTATTATGGGATGTATGTGTTTGTGTATTAGCTTAGTGGGGGGGTGTCTCCAGCAGCCCTCCCTCCTGATGGGACTGTCTGCTGCTGTGAAGTTTGAATACCTGTGTGTCTCTTGTTACTAAATGTAGATTGCCCCGCCCTGTGCCATTATGCAGGGAGGGGGATTGTCCCCTGAGTGTATATATCTTGTGTTCAAATAAATTAGTCTACCTCCTGGTTCACTTCAAGACTGGTGTCGTCTGGATCTTGGGGTAACAATAACCAGAGTCACTGGTCTCATGTTCCAGAGCCTGGGAAGCAGCTTCTTGATGGAGATACCCAGTCGTGGGTGTTTGGGGTCCGTTATAGAGGTAAAGCTTTGCTTTGTGAAGAATACCCAATCACCTGCAAGGGAAATTTAAAAAAAAGCATTTTGCTTGCACGTGATTGGATGATGGAAGTCAGCGGATATTCCGCTCATTTACTAAGCTCTGGAGCAACTGCACTTTGCAAAGTGCGCTGTCTATTTGACTTTAATAAATCAACCCCCATGTGGTACTATATGGTTACATTCAAAGACCTGAACAGCCCTTCCATTACAACCGTCAGAAATGATTTTGTTCACACTGAGGGATGTATTTCTATAAATGTGATCATAGCAATCCACCCAGTGAAAGTGCATGTACATGTGTTCTGTGTGAATATAAACACATGCCATTAGGCTACTACCTGTGCTGGATTTGCTTGTTTTTTTTATACCTCAAAAGGGAAAATACCAAAAGCAAATATTTTTTATTGATCTGGAAAATACTGGATTTGGCCACTAGAAGGTGCTAAATATTATTGGAATTCCCTATCGTATTTATCACCATCTAGTGGCCAGACGCGGTATTTTCGATTTTAAATAAATGAAAAGCATTCATCCAGCACAGGACACAGCCTAATGACATTTGTTTATTTGCCCCATTCACCCAGAACAAATGTGCGTTCACTGTCACTGGGCGAGTTGCTATGAGCAGTTTTTTTAAATAAATATACTTATATGATTTTCAAATAAATATGCTTTTTCATGTGTATATTCCATGTATAACCGCAATGCACAATCATGGTAATCTCAGTCATGTATTCTTCCTATTTCTGCTTCATGTATGATTTGGAAATATATATCCTTTCTCATTCTCTTTGTTTTGCTGTACCCAAGATAACTGAATTGTGTTGTTTTTGTAATGATTATTTGGGTGTCAGAAGTGATGTTCAGAGGGTGAGGGTTGGGGGTCGGTAGGTGTAAGTAGCTGGTTAGATTAGATTGTCTGTTTAAAGCTGACCTGTCATCAGATATACTCTTTATTTTAACTAAATAATTGTGAATGTTTAGCACTTCCAGGTCTTCATTACCTCTCACAGAGATCACAGTGCTCCCTGACTATACCTTCATCTGCTTGTCTCTCCAGAAGGACATCACCATCTTTGTTCAGGCATCATCCAGGCTCACTATCTATGCTCAGAGCTGACATGTTGGCTCAGAGATGACACAATCATGCAAATCCTGGTGCCTGTGCAGTTCTTGGCAACATTCACATATGCCTGACACAGATCAGCCTCTGCCACAGCCTCTCACCTTCTGACTTGTTACACTGGTCTGATCACTGGGGGAGGGGAGACTGAGGAAATGTTTCCTCCTGCCTGCAGTAGACTGATGACATCATCTAAGTCTAGGCAAAGTTGCAAGTTGGAGCTCAGGGATGGATTTCAATGATAACCAATGATGGTGTTTACTGTGACGGTCACTAACCCATCCATGCCGTCTTATAGAGTTACTGAGAGGTCTACATCAAGGATTGGGTTTAGGAAGCAGATTACAGTCTCGGGGATTGATGCGATAACCAGTTTTTGTCAATGAATTGTAAATTTCACTGGTGCTAAGAACACCTAACAGAGGTAATGAGAACATAAATAAACACTTTTATACTCATCTTGTGGTCTTGTGTTATCTTTTAACCCCTCGCAGGCTGGCCCCTGTACATGTTTGACCAGTCCACTCCCCTATCATGGAAGTACCAGTATGTCCTCGGAGGACTGAGCTCCTGCACACTGGCAGCCCTGTTACCGTACTATGATTGGACACAGTGGATCACAGGAAAAAGGTACAGAGCCAATGAGAGTTGTTTTGTACCATGTGATCACTGTGACCAATCACAGCATCACAGAACGCAAAAACAGACTGCAGCTACCAGCAGTGTGTCACTTATTGGCCGGTGATCAGGAAGCCCTTATACAATGATCAGAAAGAAAGTCTCCTGACCACCAGCCAGCACCAGTGCAATCCAGTAAGAATATCAACAGTATAAAAATCCACCCCCTAATGTCATCCACCCCCTAATGTCATCCACCCCCTAATGTCATCCACCCCCTAATGTCATCCACCCCCTAATGTCATCCACCCCTCTACAGTAGACATCAGCTCCATCCTCTGATCTGACCTGTATATTAACCCCTTACCTCCCTTATGCTGCACATACTCTTTCACCTCTATCCCGCACTGTATGTGACCTGCACGTTAACCCCTTCACCTCCTCCTCCATCTGTACATGTCTGTACAGAAAATACCTGCTGATCCTGGCAGAAATACACTCAGCTTCTAATGTCCTGTTGTGGGCGGACAATGAATCTCCTGGACAGCATCTTATGACGCCCGTGAGGACGTCGGATGACAAAACTAGTAGGGCGGGGCTTCTTTTGGATGTGACATCAGGACGCTCCTCGTAGACTGTCGGCTGTGATATCGCGGTGAGCGAGGCTCGTCCCTGTTTTCTTGAGGCTGTCATTGCTGGTGTCGGCTGGACACCCTGTTTGTGAGTGCATTTCTGACGTTTTAATAAAACATGTTGGTTTTAAACGTTCTGCACCATGATTTCCTTTTTTGATTCCCCGAATATGATCTATGCTATGGAGACGTGATGACTACCTGCTGTTAAGGCTCTTCCATATTGTGCTGATTGGCTGCTTGCAGTATATTGAAACGTTTATATATACTTGTGAGCTACTATGATGAGAATCTAAGATATTCCAATTGATTGTGACAGACAAAAATGTAATCCACCTGCGGTTCGCTGGCACTCACACCAACTCATTAAACAGTGTTCTGTGACTAAAACATAAATGTCCTCATAGTGCCGCCCTCCTATATAAATTATCTGTAATAGTGTTATGATATCCAAATCAGACAAAACAAATAAATGACAATTAAACAATAAAATATGACATATAAAATATAATATATGATGCAGGAATTGATCATCTATTGCCTATAACATCATATAAAATGAATAGACCATAACTGTGCTTGTGATCATAAGTGAAATCTAATGGTGAGCAAAAATCAATAAATATTTACACATAAAAAAGTCCTCTTCCAATGTGAATTGCAATGGTGAAATACTACTCCCACAATCCAAGGGCAGTGTGGTACTAATATGCGCTCACCTTACGTTTTGCCTAAAAAAAATAGGCAAAACTGGCTTTTTGTCCTTACAGGACTGATGAGATAATCCTCCTATATGGGGTTTTCCGAATGGCAAATAAATGGTTGTAATTGAATCTTAATCCACCTGGAGTCTCTGCAGTGAATGTGACTGATGCTTGTCAGGAATGGATGGATGGATAGATATCTCCCTTTTTCCCCTCCAGGGGTCTCCTTCCTCCTGTATCAATCTCTCTCCCGTGTATCACGGATGGATAACATAAGGGAAAAAGAAACCGTGGTGCCTTATCCTTTTTAAAGATGTATTTTATTACTGCTGGATATACCACTCACATTGATTACGTTTGCAGCAAGTAGAAAAAATGTCAGCATGGCCTGCAGTCTCTGCTATACTCGCCCTGCTTATCCGAGACAACGTCGTGACGTCAGAGCCGCTCCCCTACGTGTTGCGTCACCGGGTCACGTGACTTCATCAGGGGGAAACGATTGGACATCACAACTCTCATATCAGTATATATATATATGACGGCCGCCATTTTATTGAAGTCCGCATGCGCGCGGCCATATTCTTGGGGTCTGATGTGTGTTATGCTTCACCCAGACTCTAACAGATAGAGATGTTAATGGTAAGTGTTTTAACCCTCTGTTGTCAGACGTTGGTAAGCGGATAAGCCGTGCATCACATCACTTGGGTCATGCTTAATCATAGTATACATCTTGTACAGTATAAATATCAAACCTAACATCAAACTATGACATCATGTTTAACCATACACACCTAAAACCTTTATTATACAAATGTAATTACTGATTAACATAGAATTATTATCTATATTCCTGATCATATTATATCCCCAAAACTTTTAATATATAATAATAAAAACAGATAAAATCAAAATAAATAAATCATGAGACTGCATAAATCTAAATAAAGGTAATTCTAAAATATGTGGGTATCTAATGTTCCTATAATCTGCCACGTAAATAAATAGTATGTGGATTCCCTCAGCTCTCCTGGTGGCGGATCCTATTATCTACTACCTCTTAATGGAAAAATATTTTTATTTATATTTAAAACCCAGATTATATATAATCCGGGTTTTAAATATAAATAAAAATATATTCGGTGGTGGATTTTGTTGCATGGTGTTTGATTTATACAAGATTTCAGAACTGTTTAATTACTTTGTTATGGGGGATGGACTTTTATAAAAAAAAAATTTCTATCACGGACATCATTTATTTTAACTAATAATTTTCTATTTACTTATATTTAGCGCACTCTTTGATTTATTCACATTTTTACCTTTTTTTGGTTAGGAGTAGAGATGAGCGAAGTATTCAAAAATTCGATTCGACTGATTCGGCGAATTCGTGGACAATATTCGATTCGAGTCGAATATATTCGCTGTGAATTTAACTTAAAAAAGGGTGTTTCTAGTCTTCAGAGTGACTTAATATTAGTGCAGAACACTGTACCTTTAATTTAAATGCCCTTGGAGTCTGCTGGGGAAGAGAAATAATACTGTCAGTCAGTATGACATGCAGATGAGTGCCGTCGATCTTAGAATCACCGCACACTTCACTCATTTGGCCAGTCACGGGGCCAAAACCAGTGTTTGGAGCCACAGTGTGGCGGTGGAGGCAGCAGCAATGGGAGGCCATACAGCAACCTATGACAAAATGGAAACCAGCAGGAGTGTGAGGAGACCTCAAAGTGGCACATGGCAGAGTGGGAGCAATGGGAGGCGGTACAGGGACCCAGGTCACACTGTGGGACCAGCAGCAGCGTGACCAGGCGGTACGGGGGCCCATGGCAGATTTGACCTCGTTCATCCCATAGTCCTGCCGACTCACGAATAGCGTGGCCTCCTCAAAGGGCCTGAGCAAACGCAGGTGTCACGCATGAGCTGCCAATGGCTGACATCTAAGTTACACAGGGAGTACCTTTATCCGCTTTAAACATCAGGAAATCTGTGATGGCCTTTCGCTGTTCGTAAAGGCGGTCTAACATATGTAGGGTTGAATTCCACCTTGTTGCAACGTCACAGCATGAGGAGTCGGTACGGGGGCCCATAGCAGATTACGTGCCTGGCAGCAGCAATGGGAGGCCCGTAATCTGCCAGCACCCTATGTCAAAAAATTGAACACACCAGCAGTGTGAGGAGACCTCAAAGTGGCACATGGCAGAGTGGGAGCAATGGGAGGCGGTACAGGGACCCAGGTCACACTGTGGGACCAGCAGCAGCATGACCAGGTGGTACGGGGGCCCATGGCCGATTTGGGGCCTGGCGGCACCTATGGAAGGCCTGTAATCTGCCAGCAACCTATGACAAAATGGAAAACCGCAGGAGTGTGAGGAGACCTCAAAGTGGCACATGGCAGAGTGGGAGCAATGGGAGGCCGTACAGGGACCCAGGTCACACTGTGGGCTCAGCAGCAGCGTGACCAGGCGGTACGGGGGCCCATGGCCGATTTGGGGCCTGGCGGCACCTATGGAAGGCCTGTAATCTGCCAGCAACCTATGACAAAATGGAAAACCGCAGGAGTGTGAGGAGACCTCAAAGTGGCACATGGCAGAGTGGGAGCAATGGAGGCCGTACAGGGACCCAGGTCACACTGTGGGACCAGCAGCAGCGTGACCAGGCGGTACGGGGGCCCATGGCAGATTTGACCTCGTTCATCCCATAGTCCTGCCGAATCACGAATAGCGTGTCCTCCTCAAAGGGCCTGAGCAAGCGCAGGTGTCACGCATGAGCTGCCAATGGCTGACATCTAAGTTACACAGGGAGTACCTTTATCCGCTTTTAACATCAGGAAATCTGTGATGGCCTTTCGCTGTTCGTAAAGGCGGTCTAACATATGTAGGGTTGAATTCCACCTTGTTGCAACGTCACAGCATGAGGAGTCGGTACGGGGGCCCATGGCAGATTACGTGCCTGGCAGCAGCAATGGGAGGCCCGTAATCTGCCAGCACCCTATGTCAAAAAATTGAACACACCAGCAGTGTGAGGAGACCTCAAAGTGGCACATGGCAGAGTGGGAGCAATGGGAGGCCGTACAGGGACCCAGGTCACACTGTGGGACCAGCAGCAGCGTGACCAGGCGGTACGGGGGCCCATGGCCGATTTGGGGCCTGGCGGCACCTATGGAAGGCCTGTAATCTGCCAGCAACCTATGACAAAATGGAAAACCGCAGGAGTGTGAGGAGACCTCAAAGTGGCACATGGCAGAGTGGGAGCAATGGGAGGCCGTACAGGGACCCAGGTCACACTGTGGGACCAGCAGCAGCGTGACCAGGTGGTACGGGGGCCCATGGCCGATTTGGGGCCTGGCGGCACCTATGGAAGGCCTGTAATCTGCCAGCAACCTATGACAAAATGGAAAACCGCAGGAGTGTGAGGAGACCTCAAAGTGGCACATGGCAGAGTGGGAGCAATGGGAGGCCGTACAGGGACCCAGGTCACACTGTGGGCTCAGCAGCAGCGTGACCAGGCGGTACGGGGGCCCATGGCCGATTTGGGGCCTGGCGGCACCTATGGAAGGCCTGTAATCTGCCAGCAACCTATGACAAAATGGAAAACCGCAGGAGTGTGAGGAGACCTCAAAGTGGCACATGGCAGCGTGGGAGCAATGGGAGGCCGTACAGGGACCCAGGTCACACTGTGGGACCAGCAGCAGCGTGACCAGGCGGTACGGGGGCCCATGGCCGATTTGGGGCCTGGCGGCACCTATGGAAGGCCTGTAATCTGCCAGCAACCTATGACAAAATGGAAAACCGCAGGAGTGTGAGGAGACCTCAAAGTGGCACATGGCAGGGTGGGAGCAATGGGATGCCGTACAGGGACCCAGGTAACACTGTGGGCTCAGCAGCAGCGTGACCAGGCGGTACGGGGGCCCACGGCCGATTTGGGGCCTGGCGGCACCTATGGGAGGCCTGTAATCTGCCAGCAACCTATGACAAAATGGAAAACCGCAGGAGTGTGAGGAGACCTCAAAGTGGCACATGGCAGAGTGGAAGCAATGGGAGGCCGTACAGGGACCCAGGTCACACTGTGGGACCAGCAGCAGCGTGACCAGGCGGTACGGGGGCCCATGGCCGATTTGGGGCCTGGCGGCACCTATGGAAGGCCTGTAATCTGCCAGCAACCTATGACAAAATGGAAAACCGCAGGAGTGTGAGGAGACCTCAAAGTGGCACATGGCAGAGTGGGAGCAATGGGAGGCCGTACAGGGACCCAGGTCACACTGTGGGCTCAGCAGCAGCGTGACCAGGCGGTACGGGGGCCCATGGCCGATTTGGGGCCTGGCGGCACCTATGGAAGGCCTGTAATCTGCCAGCAACCTATGACAAAATGGAAAACCGCAGGAGTGTGAGGAGACCTCAAAGTGGCACATGGCAGAGTGGGAGCAATGGGAGGCGGTACAGGGACCCAGGTCACACTGTGGGCCCAGCAGCAGCGTGACCAGGCGGTACGGGGGCCCATGGCCGATTTGGGGCCTGGCGGCACCTATGGAAGGCCTGTAATCTGCCAGCAACCTATGACAAAATGGAAAACCGCAGGAGTGTGAGGAGACCTCAAAGTGGCACGTGGCAGAGTGGGAGCAATGGGAGGCCGTACAGGGACCCAGGTCACACTGTGGGACCAGCAGCAGCGTGACCAGGCGGTACGGGGGCCCATGGCAGATTTGACCTCGTTCATCCCATAGTCCTGCCGAATCACGAATAGCGTGGCCTCCTCAAAGGGCCTGAGCAAGCGCAGGTGTCACGCATGAGCTGCCAATGGCTGACATCTAAGTTACACAGGGAGTACCTTTATCCGCTTTTAACATCAGGAAATCTGTGATGGCCTTTCGCTGTTCGTAAAGGCGGTCTAACATATGTAGGGCTGAATTCCACCTTGTTGCAACGTCACAGCATGAGGAGTCGGTACGGGGGCCCATGGCAGATTACGTGCCTGGCAGCAGCAATGGGAGGCCCGTAATCTGCCAGCACCCTATGTCAAAAAATTGAACACACCAGCAGTGTGAGGAGACCTCAAAGTGGCACATGGCAGAGTGGGAGCAATGGGAGGCCTAACAGGGACCCAGGTCACACTGTGGGACCAGCAGCAGCGTGACCAGGCGGTACGGGGGCCCATGGCCGATTTGGGGCCTGGCGGCACCTATGGAAGGCCTGTAATCTACCAGCAACCTATGACAAAATGGAAAACCGCAGGAGTGTGAGGAGACCTCAAAGTGGCACATGGCAGAGTGGGAGCAATGGGAGGCCGTACAGGGACCCAGGTCACACTGTGGGACCAGCAGCAGCGTGACCAGGCGGTACGGGGGCCCATGGCCGATTTGGGGCCTGGCGGCACCTATGGAAGGCCTGTAATCTGCCAGCAACCTATGACAAAATGGAAAACCGCAGGAGTGTGAGGAGACCTCAAAGTGGCACATGAAAGAGTGGGAGCAATGGGAGGCGGTACAGGGACCCAGGTCACACTGTGGGCTCAGCAGCAGCGTGACCAGGCGGTACGGGGGCCCATGGCCGATTTGGGGCCTGGTGGCACCTATGGAAGGCCTGTAATCTGCCAGCAACCTATGACAAAATGGAAAACCGCAGGAGTTTGAGGAGACCTCAAAGTGGCACATGGCAGAGTGGGAGCAATGGGAGGCGGTACAGGGACCCAGGTCACACTGTGGGCTCAGCAGCAGCGTGACCAGGCGGTACGGGGGCCCATGGCCGATTTGGGGCCTGGCGGCACCTATGGGAGGCCTGTAATCTGCCAGCAACCTATGACAAAATGGAAAACCGCAGGAGTGTGAGGAGACCTCAAAGTGGCACATGGCAGAGTGGAAGGAATGGGAGGCCGTACAGGGACCCAGGTCACACTGTGGGACCAGCAGCAGCGTGACCAGGCGGTACGGGGGCCCAAGGCCGATTTGGGCCCTGGCGGCACCTATGGAAGGCCTGTAATCTGCCAGCAACCTATGACAAAATGGAAAACCGCAGGAGTGTGAGGAGACCTCAAAGTGGCACATGGCAGAGTGGGAGCAATGGGAGGCGGTACAGGGACCCAGGTCACACTGTGGGCCCAGCAGCAGCGTGACCAGGCGGTACGGGGGCCCATGGCCGATTTGGGGCCTGGCGGCACCTATGGAAGGCCTGTAATCTGCCAGCAACCTATGACAAAATGGAAAACCGCAGGAGTGTGAGGAGACCTCAAAGTGGCACATGGCAGAGTGGGAGCAATGGGAGGACGTACAGGGACCCAGGTCACACTGTGTGACCAGCAGCAGCGTGACCAGGCGGTACGGGGGCCCATGGCAGATTTGACCTCGTTCATCCCATAGTCCTGCCGAATCACGAATAGCGTGTCCTCCTCAAAGGGCCTGAGCAAGCGCAGGTGTCACGCATGAGCTGCCAATGGCTGACATCTAAGTTACACAGGGAGTACCTTTATCCGCTTTTAACATCAGGAAATCTGTGATGGCCTTTCGCTGTTCGTAAAGGCGGTCTAACATATGTAGGGTTGAATTCCACCTTGTTGCAACGTCACAGCATGAGGAGTAGGTACGGGGGCCCATGGCAGATTACGTGCCTGGCAGCAGCATAGGGAGGCCCGTAATCTGCCAGCACCCTATGTCAAAAAATTGAACACACCAGCAGTGTGAGGAGACCTCAAAGTGGCACATGGCAGAGTGGGAGCAATGGGAGGCCGTACAGGGACCCAGGTCACACTGTGGGACCAGCAGCAGCGTGACCAGGCGGTACGGGGGCCCATGGCCGATTTGGGGCCTGGCGGCACCTATGGAAGGCCTGTAATCTACCAGCAACCTATGACAAAATGGAAAACCGCAGGAGTGTGAGGAGACCTCAAAGTGGCACATGGCAGAGTGGGGAGCAATGGGAGGCCGTACAGGGACCCAGGTCACACTGTGGGACCAGCAGCAGCGTGACCAGGCGGTACGGGGGCCCATGGCCGATTTGGGGCCTGGCGGCACCTATGGAAGGCCTGTAATCTGCCAGCAACCTATGACAAAATGGAAAACCGCAGGAGTGTGAGGAGACCTCAAAGTGGCACATGGCAGAGTGGGAGCAATGGGAGGCCGTACAGGGACCCAGGTCACACTGTGGGCTCAGCAGCAGCGTGACCAGGCGGTACGGGGGCCCATGGCCGATTTGGGGCCTGGCGGCACCTATGGAAGGCCTGTAATCTGCCAGCAACCTATGACAAAATGGAAAACCGCAGGAGTGTGAGGAGACCTCAAAGTGGCACATGGCAGAGTGGGAGCAATGGGAGGCCGTACAGGGACCCAGGTCACACTGTGGGACCAGCAGCAGCGTGACCAGGCGGTACGGGGGCCCATGGCCGATTTGGGGCCTGACGGCACCTATGGAAGGCCTGTAATCTGCCAGCAACCTATGACAAAATGGAAAACCGCAGGAGTGTGAGGAGACCTCAAAGTGGCACATGGCAGAGTGGGAGCAATGGGAGGCCGTACAGGGACCCAGGTCACACTGTGGGCTCAGCAGCAGCGTGACCAGGCGGTACGGGGGCCCATGGCCGATTTGGGGCCTGGCGGCACCTATGGAAGGCCTGTAATCTGCCAGCAACCTATGACAAAATGGAAAACCGCAGGAGTGTGAGGAGACCTCAAAGTGGCACATGGCAGAGTGGGAGCAATGGGAGGCGGTACAGGGACCCAGGTCACACTGTGGGCCCAGCAGCAGCGTGACCAGGCGGTACGGGGGCCCATGGCCGATTTGGGGCCTGGCGGCACCTATGGAGGGCCTGTAATCTGCCAGCAACCTATGACAAAATGGAAAACCGCAGGAGTGTGAGGAGACCTCAAAGTGGCACATGGCAGAGTGGGAGCAATGGGAGGCCGTACAGGGACCCAGGTCACACTGTGGGACCAGCAGCAGCGTGACCAGGCGGTACGGGGGCCCATGGCAGATTTGACCTCGTTCATCCCATAGTCCTGCCGAATCACGAATAGCGTGGCCTCCTCAAAGGGCCTGAGCAAGCGCAGGTGTCACGCATGAGCTGCCAATGGCTGACATCTAAGTTACACAGGGAGTACCTTTATCCTCTTTTAACATCAGGAAATCTGTGATGGCCTTTCGCTGTTCGTAAAGGCGGTCTAACATATATAGGGCTGAATTCCACCTTGTTGCAACGTCACAGCATGAGGAGTCGGTACGGGGGCCCATGGCAGATTACGTGCCTGGCAGCAGCAATGGGAGGCCCGTAATCTGCCAGCACCCTATGTCAAAAAATTGAACACACCAGCAGTGTGAGGGGACCTCAAAGTGGCACATGGCAGAGGGGGAGCAATGGGAGGCCTAACAGGGACCCAGGTCACACTGTGGGACCAGCAGCAGCGTGACCAGGCAGTACGGGGGCCCATGGCCGATTTGGGGCCTGGCGGCACCTATGGAAGGCCTGTAATCTGCCAGCAACCTATGACAAAATGGAAAACCGCAGGAGTGTGAGGAGACCTCAAAGTGGCACATGGCAGAGTGGGAGCAATGGGAGGCCGTACAGGGAACCAGGTCACACTGTGGGACCAGCAGCAGCGTGACCAGGCGGTACGGGGGCCCATGGCCGATTTGGGGCCTGGCGGCACCTATGGAAGGCCTGTAATCTGCCAGCAACCTATGACAAAATGGAAAACCGCAGGAGTGTGAGGAGACCTCAAAGTGGCACATGGCAGAGTGGGAGCAATGGGAGGCGGTACAGGGACCCAGGTCACACTGTGGGCTCAGCAGCAGCGTGACCAGGCGGTACGGGGGCCCATGGCCGATTTGGGGCCTGGCGGCACCTATGGGAGGCCTGTAATCTGCCAGCAACCTATGACAAAATGGAAAACCGCAGGAGTGTGAGGAGACCTCAAAGTGGCACATGGCAGAGTGGAAGCAATGGGAGGCCGTACAGGGACCCAGGTCACACTGTGGGACCAGCAGCAGCGTGACCAGGCGGTACAGGGGCCCATGGCCGATTTGGGGCCTGGCGGCACCTATGGAAGGCCTGTAATCTGCCAGCAACCTATGACAAAATGGAAAACCGCAGGAGTGTGAGGAGACCTCAAAGTGGCACATGGCAGAGTGGGAGCAATGGGAGGCGGTACAGGGACCCAGGTCACACTGTGGGCCCAGCAGCAGCGTGACCAGGCGGTACGGGGGCCCATGGCCGATTTGGGGCCTGGCGGCACCTATGGAAGGCCTGTAATCTGCCAGCAACCTATGACAAAATGGAAAACCGCAGGAGTGTGAGGAGACCTCAAAGTGGCACATGGCAGAGTGGGAGCAATGGGAGGACGTACAGGGACCCAGGTCACACTGTGTGACCAGCAGCAGCGTGACCAGGCGGTACGGGGGCCCATGGCAGATTTGACCTCGTTCATCCCATAGTCCTGCCGAATCACGAATAGTGTGGCCTCCTCAAAGGGCCTGAGCAAGCGCAGGTGTCACGCATGAGCTGCCAATGGCTGACATCTAAGTTACACAGGGAGTACCTTTATCCGCTTTTAACATCAGGAAATCTGTGATGGCCTTTCGCTGTTCGTAAAGGCGGTCTAACATATGTAGGGTTGAATTCCACCTTGTTGCAACGTCACAGCATGAGGAGTCGGTACGGGGGCCCATGGCAGATTACGTGCCTGGCAGCAGCAATGGGAGGCCCGTAATCTGCCAGCACCCTATGTCAAAAAATTGAACACACCAGCAGTGTGAGGAGACCTCAAAGTGGCACATGGCAGAGTGGGAGCAATGGGAGGCCGTACACGGACCCAGGTCACACTGTGGGACCAGCAGCAGCGTGACCAGGTGGTACGGGGGCCCATGGCCGATTTGGGGCCTGGCGGCACCTATGGAAGGCCTGTAATCTGCCAGCAACCTATGACAAAATGGAAAACCGCAGGAGTGTGAGGAGACCTCAAAGTGGCACATGGCAGAGTGGGAGCAATGGGAGGCCGTACAGGGACCCAGGTCACACTGTGGGACCAGCAGCAGCGTGACCAGGCGGTACGGGGGACCATGGCCGATTTGGGGCCTGGCGGCACCTATGGAAGGCCTGTAATCTGCCAGCAACCTATGACAAAATGGAAAACCGCAGGAGTGTGAGGAGACCTCAAAGTGGCACATGGCAGAGTGGGAGCAATGGGAGGCCGTACAGGGACCCAGGTCACACTGTGGGCTCAGCAGCAGCGTGACCAGGCGGTACGGGGGCCCATGGCCGATTTGGGGCCTGGCGGCACCTATGGAAGGCCTGTAATCTGCCAGCAACCTATGACAAAATGGAAAACCGCAGGAGTGTGAGGAGACCTCAAAGTGGCACATGGCAGAGTGGGAGCAATGGGAGGCCGTACAGGGACCCAGGTCACACTGTGGGACCAGCAGCAGCGTGACCAGGCGGTACGGGGGCCCATGGCCGATTTGGGGCCTGGCGGCACCTATGGAAGGCCTGTAATCTGCCAGCAACCTATGACAAAATGGAAAACCGCAGGAGTGTGAGGAGACCTCAAAGTGGCACATGGCAGAGTGGGAGCAATGGGAGGCCGTACAGGGACCCAGGTCACACTGTGGGCTCAGCAGCAGCGTGACCAGGCGGTACGGGGGCCCATGGCCGATTTGGGGCCTGGCGGCACCTATGGAAGGCCTGTAATCTGCCAGCAACCTATGACAAAATGGAAAACCGCAGGAGTGTGAGGAGACCTCAAAGTGGCACATGGCAGAGTGGGAGCAATGGGAGGCGGTACAGGGACCCAGGTCACACTGTGGGCCCAGCAGCAGCGTGACCAGGCGGTACGGGGGCCCATGGCCGATTTGGGGCCTGGCTGCACCTATGGAAGGCCTGTAATCTGCCAGCAACCTATGACAAAATGGAAAACCGCAGGAGTGTGAGGAGACCTCAAAGTGGCACATGGCAGAGTGGGAGCAATGGGAGGCCGTACAGGGACCAAGGTCACACTGTGGGACCAGCAGCAGCGTGACCAGGCGGTACGGGGGCCCATGGCAGATTTGACCTCGTTCATCCCATAGTCCTGCCGAATCACGAATAGCGTGGCCTCCTCAAAGGGCCTGAGCAAGCGCAGGTGTCACGCATGAGCTGCCAATGGCTGACATCTAAGTTACACAGGGAGTACCTTTATCCGCTTTTAACATCAGGAAATCTGTGATGGCCTTTCGCTGTTCGTAAAGGCGGTCTAACATATGTAGGGTTGAATTCCACCTTGTTGCAACGTCACAGCATGAGGAGTCGGTACGTTGGCCCATGGCAGATTACGTGCCTTGCAGCAGCAATGGGAGGCCCGTAATCTGCCAGCACCCTATGTCAAAAAATTGAACACACCAGCAGTGTGAGGAGACCTCAAAGTGGCACATGGCAGAGTGGGAGCAATGGGAGGCCGTACAGGGACCCAGGTCACACTGTGGGACCAGCAGCAGCGTGACCAGGCGGTACGGGGGCCCATGGCCGATT
Source organism: Staurois parvus (assembly GCF_062004578.1). NCBI lineage: Eukaryota > Metazoa > Chordata > Amphibia > Anura > Ranidae > Staurois > Staurois parvus. Next base: position 187,182 of record NW_028319231.1, on the reverse strand, counting down.
TGGGGCCTGGCGGCACTTATGGAAGGCCTGTAATCTGCCAGCAACCTATGACAAAATGGAAAACCGCAGGAGTGTGAGGAGACCTCAAAGTGGCACATGGCAGAGTGGGAGCAATGGGAGGTGGTACAGGGACCTAGGTCACACTGTGGGACCAGCAGCAGCGTGACCAGGCGGTACGGGGGCCCATGGCCGATTTGGGGCCTGGCGGGCACCTATGGAAGGCCTGTAATCTGCTAGCAACCTATGACAAAATGGAAAACCGCAGGAGTGTGAGGAGACCTCAAAGTGGCACATGGCAGAGTGGGAGCAATGGGAGGCCGTACAGGGACCCAGGTCACACTGTGGGACCAGCAGCAGCGTGACTAGGCGGTACGGGGGCCCATGGCAGATTTGACCTCGTTCATCCCATAGTCCTGCCGAATCACGAATAGTGTGGCCTCCTCAAAGGGCCTGAGCAAGCGCAGGTGTCACGCATGAGCTGCCAATGGCTCACATGTAAGTTACAAAGGGAGTACCTTTATCCGCTTTTAACATCAGGAAATCTGTGATGGCCTTTCGCTGTTCGTAAAGGCGGTCTAACATATGTAGGGTTGAATTCCACCTTGTTGCAACGTCACAGCATGAGGAGTCGGTACGGGGGCCCATGGCAGATTACGTGCCTGGCAGCAGCAATGGGAGGCCCGTAATCTGCCAGCACCCTATGTCAAAAAATTGAACACACCAGCAGTGTGAGGAGACCTCAAAGTGGCACATGGCAGAGTGGGAGCAATGGGAGGCCGTACAGGGACCCAGGTCACACTGTGGGACCAGCAGCAGCGTGACCAGGCGGTACGGGGGCCCATGGCCGATTTGGGGCCTGGCGGCACCTATGGAAGGCCTGTAATCTGCTAGCAACCTATGACAAAATGGAAAATCGCAGGAGTGTGAGGAGACCTCAAAGTGGCACATGGCAGAGTGGGAGCAATGGGAGGCCGTACAGGGACCCAGGTCACACTGTGGGCTCAGCAGCAGCATGACCAGGCGGTACGGGGGCCCATGGCCGATTTGGGGCCTGGCGGCACCTATGGAAGGCCTGTAATCTGCCAGCAACCTATGACAAAATGGAAAACCGCAGGAGTGTGAGGAGACCTCAAAGTGGCACATGGCAGAGTGGGAGCAATGGGAGGCCGTACAGGGACCCAGGTCACACTGTGGGACCAGCAGCAGCGTGACCAGGCGGTACGGGGGCCCATGGCCGATTTGGGGCCTGGCGGCACCTATGGAAGGCCTGTAATCTGCCAGCAACCTATGACAAAATGGAAAACCGCAGGAGTGTGAGGAGACCTCAAAGTGGCACATGGCAGAGTGGGAGTAATGGGAGGCCGTACAGGGACCCAGGTCACACTGTGGGCTCAGCAGCAGCGTGACCAGGCAGTACGGGGGCCCATGGCCGATTTGGGGCCTGGCGGCACCTATGGGTGGCCTGTAATCTGCCAGCAACCTATGACAAAATGGAAAACCGCAGGAGTGTGAGGAGACCTCAAAGTGGCACATGGCAGAGTGGAAGCAATGGGAGGCCGTACAGGGACCCAGGTCACACTGTGGGACCAGCAGCAGCGTGACCAGGCGGTACGGGGGCCCATGGCAGATTTGACCTCGTTCATCCCATAGTCCTGCCGAATCACGAATAGCGTGGCCTCCTCAAAGGGCCTGAGCAAACGCAGGTGTCACGCATGAGCTGCCAATGGCTGACATCTAAGTTACACAGGGAGTACCTTTATCCGCTTTTAACATCAGGAAATCTGTGATGGCCTTTCGCTGTTCGTAAAGGCGGTCTAACATATGTAGGGTTGAATTCCACCTTGTTGCAACGTCACAGCATGAGGAGTCGGTACGGGGGCCCATGGCAGATTACGTGCCTGGCAGCAGCAATGGGAGGCCCGTAATCTGCCAGCACCCTATGTCAAAAAATTGAACACACCAGCAGTGTGAGGAGACCTCAAAGTGGCACATGGCAGAGTGGGAGCAATGGGAGGCCGTACAGGTACCCAGGTCACACTGTGGGCTCAGCAGCAGCGTGACCAGGCGGTACGGGGGCCCATGGCCGATTTGGGGCCTGGCGGCACCTATGGAAGGCCTGTAATCTGCCAGCAACCTATGACAAAATGGAAAACCGCAGGAGTGTGAGGAGACCTCAAAGTGGCACATGGCAGACTGGGAGCAATGGGAGGCGGTACAGGGACCCAGGTCACACTGTGGGCCCAGCAGCAGCGTGACCAGGCGGTACGGGGGCCCATGGCCGATTTGGGGCCTGGCGGCACCTATGGAAGGCCTGTAATCTGCCAGCAACCTATGACAAAATGGAAAACCGCAGGAGTGTGAGGAGACCTCAAAGTGGCACATGGCAGAGTGGGAGCAATGGGAGGCGGTACAGGGACCCAGGTCACACTGTGGGCCCAGCAGCAGCGTGACCAGGCGGTACGGGGGCCCATGGCCAATTTGGGGCCTGGCGGCACCTATGGAAGGCCTGTAATCTGCCAGCAACCTATGACAAAATGGAAAACCGCAGGAGTGTGAGGAGACCTCAAAGTGGCACATGGCAGAGTGGGAGCAATGGGAGGCCGTACAGGGACCCAGGTCACACTGTGGGACCAGCAGCAGCGTGACTAGGCGGTACGGGGGCCCATGGCAGATTTGACCTCGTTCATCCCATAGTCCTGCCGAATCACGAATAGTGTGGCCTCCTCAAAGGGCCTGAGCAAGCGCAGGTGTCACGCATGAGCTGCCAATGGCTGACATCTAAGTTACACAGGGAGTACCTTTATCCGCTTTTAACATCAGGAAATCTGTGATGGCCTTTCGCTGTTCGTAAAGGCGGTCTAACATATGTAGGGTTGAATTCCACCTTGTTGCAACGTCACAGCAGGAGGAGTCGATACGGGGGCCCATGGCAGATTACGTGCCTGGCAGCAGCAATGGGAGGCCCGTAATCTGCCAGCACCCTATGTCAAAAAATTGAACACACCAGCAGTGTGAGGAGACCTCAAAGTGGCACATGGCAGAGTGGGAGCAATGGGAGGCCGTACAGGGACCCAGGTCACACTGTGGGACCAGCAGCAGCGTGACCAGGCGGTACGGGGGCCCATGGCCGATTTGGGGCCTGGCGGCACCTATGGAAGGCCTCGAATCTGCCAGCAACCTATGACAAAATGGAAAACCGCAGGAGTGTGAGGAGACCTCAAAGTGGCACATGGGAGAGTGGGAGCAATGGGAGGCCGTACAGGGACCCAGGTCACACTGTGGGACCAGCAGCAGCGTGACCAGGCGGTACGGGGGCCCATGGCCGATTTGGGGCCTGGCGGCACCTATGGAAGGCCTGTAATCTGCCAGCAACCTATGACAAAATGGAAAACCGCAGGAGTGTGAGGAGACCTCAAAGTGGCACATGGCAGAGTGGGAGCAATGGGAGGCCGTACAGGGACCCAGGTCACACTGTGGGCTCAGCAGCAGCGTGACCAGGCGGTACGGGGGCCCATGGCCGATTTGGGGCCTGGCGGCACCTATGGAAGGCCTGTAATCTGCCAGCAACCTATGACAAAATGGAAAACCGCAGGAGTGTGAGGAGACCTCAAAGTGGCACATGGCAGAGTGGGAGCAATGGGAGGCCGTACAGGGACCCAGGTCACACTGTGGGACCAGCAGCAGCGTGACCAGGCGGTACGGGGGCCCATGGCCGATTTGGGGCCTGGCGGCACTTATGGAAGGCCTGTAATCTGCCAGCAACCTATGACAAAATGGAAAACCGCAGGAGTGTGAGGAGACCTCAAAGTGGCACATGGCAGAGTGGGAGCAATGGGAGGCCGTACAGGGACCCAGGTCACACTGTGGGCCCAGCAGCAGCGTGACCAGGCGGTACGGGGGCCCATGGCCGATTTGGGGCCTGGCGGCACCTATGGAAGGCCTGTAATCTGCCAGCAACCTATGACAAAATGGAAAACCGCAGGAGTGTGAGGAGACCTCAAAGTGGCACATGGCAGAGTGGGAGCAATGGGAGGCCGTACAGGGACCCAGGTCACACTGTGGGACCAGCAGCAGCGTGACCAGGCGGTACGGGGGCCCATGGCAGATTTGACCTCGTTCATCCCATAGTCCTGCCGAATCACGAATAGCGTGGCCTCCTCAAAGGGCCTGAGCAAGCGCAGGTGTCACGCATGAGCTGCCAATGGCTGACATCTAAGTTACACAGGGAGTACCTTTATCCGCTTTTAACATCAGGAAATCTGTGATGGCCTTTCGCTGTTCGTAAAGGCGGTCTAACATATGTAGGGTTGAATTCCACCTTGTTGCAACGTCACAGCGTGAGGAGTCGGTACGGGGGCCCATGGCAGATTACGTGCCTGGCAGCAGCAATGGGAGGCCCGTAATCTGCCAGCACCCTATGTCAAAAAATTGAACACACCAGCAGTGTGAGGAGACCTCAAAGTGGCACATGGCAGAGTGGGAGCAATGGGAGGCCGTACAGGCACCCAGGTCACACTGTGGGACCAGCAGCAGCGTGACCAGGCGGTACGGGGGCCCATGGCCGATTTGGGGCCTGGCGGCACCTATGGAAGGCCTGTAATCTGCCAGCAACCTATGACAAAATGGAAAACCGCAGGAGTGTGAGGAGACCTCAAAGTGGCACATGGCAGAGTGGGAGCAATGGGAGGCCGTACAGGGACCCAGGTCACACTGTGGGCTCAGCAGCAGCGTGACCAGGCGGTACGGGGGCCCATGGCCGATTTGGGGTCTGGCGGTTCCTATGGAAGGCCTGTAATCTGCCAGCAACCTATGACAAATGGAAAACCACAGGAGTGTGAGGAGACCTCAAAGTGGCACATGGCAGAGTGGGAGCAATGGGAGGCGGTACAGGGACCCAGGTCACACTGTGGGCTCAGCAGCAGCGTGACCAGGCGGTACGGGGGCCCATGGCCTATTTGGGGCCTGGCGGCACCTATGGGAGGCCTGTAATCTGCCAGCAACCTATGACAAAATGGAAAACCGCAGGAGTGTGAGGAGACCTCAAAGTGGCACATGGCAGAGTGGTAGCAATGGGAGGCGGTACAGGGACCCAGGTCACACTGTGGGCCCAGCAGCAGCGTGACCAGGCGGTACGGGGGCCCATGGCCGATTTGGGGCCTGGCGGCACCTATGGAAGGCCTGTAATCTGCCAGCAACCTATGACAAAATGGAAAACCGCAGGAGTGTGAGGAGACCTCAAAGTGGCACATGGCAGAGTGGGAGCAATGGGAGGCCGTACAGGGACCCAGGTCACACTGTGGGACCAGCAGCAGCGTGACCAGGCGGTACGGGGGCCCATGGCAGATTTGACCTCGTTCATCCCATAGTCCTGCCGAATCACGAATAGCCTGGGCTCCTCAAAGGGCCTGAGCAAGCGCAGGTGTCACGCATGAGCTGCCAATGGCTGACATCTAAGTTACACAGGGAGTACCTTTATCCGCTTTTAACATCAGGAAATCTGTGATGGCCTTTCGCTGTTCGTAAAGGCGGTCTAACATATGTAGGGTTGAATTCCACCTTGTTGCAACGTCACAGCATGAGGAGTCGGTACGGGGGCCCATGGCAGATTACGTGCCTGGCAGCAGCAATGGGAGGCCCGTAATCTGCCAGCACCCTATGTCAAAAAATTGAACACACCAGCAGTGTGAGGAGACCTCAAAGTGGCACATGGCAGAGTGGGAGCAATGGGAGGCCGTACAGGGACCCAGGTCACACTGTGGGACCAGCAGCAGCGTGACCAGGCGGTACGGGGGCCCATGGCCGATTTGGGGCCTGGCGGCACCTATGGAAGGCCTGTAATCTGCCAGCAACCTATGACAAAATGGAAAACCGCAGGAGTGTGAGGAGACCTCAAAGTGGCACATGGCAGAGTGGGAGCAATGGGAGGCCGTACAGGGACCCAGGTCACACTGTGGGACCAGCAGCAGCGTGACCAGGCGGTACGGGGGCCCATGGCCGATATGGGGCCTGGCGGCACCTATGGAAGGCCTGTAATCTGCCAGCAACCTATGACAAAATGGAAAACCGCAGGAGTGTGAGGAGACCTCAAAGTGGCACATGGCAGAGTGGGAGCAATGGGAGGCCGTACAGGGACCCAGGTCACACTGTGGGCTCAGCAGCAGCGTGACCAGGCGGTACGGGGGCCCATGGCCGATTTGGGGCCTGGCGGCACTGTCAGGGCAGGAGCTGAGGAACGGACAGGCAGGCCTAACAATGTAACGCACTGGCTGACGACAACCACCACCCACAGACCAAAGTCCCTCAGGGCGCGGAGTCTAAGTCCCAGGCTGCCCTTCACCAGGGCCCCTGATGGTGGGGATGGACTTGACGCAGCCAGGAACCAGGTCGCGGCCCCCGAGACACCTCAGCTGCGGTAATGGCCGCCGCCAATGGCGTGTAGCTGGTGGAAGAGACAAGAGTAGTCAGACAAGCCGGGGTCAACAACAACAGGACAGAACAGTACAGGACAGCAGACGAGAATCACAGGTCACGAGCCGGGTTCAGCAACAGAGGGTCAGATCAAAGGAGAATACAAAGAATAGTCAAGACAAGCCGAATCAGATACCAGGAGAGTCACGAGAGTCAGAACAGAGTAACAGCAACACAAAGACACAAGACACAAGTGCAAAGAGCATGTGCGGGCCACAGGCTTATATGTCATCAGCCACACCCCTCTGGAGGATGGACCACAGAAACCTGAAGGCATAAAAGGGCTCCCATCATGCACAGCAGAATCCAAGATGGACACCAGCACATGAAGTAACATAACCACAGGGAAAAGGTAGGACCTTGACAGGCACCTATGGGAGGCCTGTAATCTGCCAGCAACCTATGACAAAATGGAAAACCGCAGGAGTGTGAGGAGACCTCAAAGTGGCACATGGCAGAGTGGAAGCAATGGGAGGCCGTACAGGGACCCAGGTCACACTGTGGGACCAGCAGCAGCGTGACCAGGCGGTACGGGGGACCATGGCCGATTTGGGGCCTGGCGGCACCTATGGAAGGCCTGTAATCTGCCAGCAACCTATGACAAAATGGAAAACCGCAGGAGTGTGAGGAGACCTCAAAGTGGCACATGGCAGAGTGGGAGCAATGGGAGGCCGTACAGGGACCCAGGTCACACTGTGGGCTCAGCAGCAGCGTGACCAGGCGGTACGGGGGCCCATGGCCGATTTGGGGCCTGGCGGCACCTATGGGAGGCCCGTAATCTGCCAGCACCCTATGACAAAATGGAACCCTGGGCTGGTGCAGGCAGAACCGCCGTATCTTTATCACGGTTTTCCCAGGCCACCGAATGGCGACGCTGCATATGCTGACGCAACGCTGTAGTCCCAACATGGGCCCCCTGGCCACGCTTGACTTTCTGGCCACATAGTCGACATACGGCTACGTTTACTTCCTCGGGCGGCTTGACGAAAAATTGCCACACCGCCGAGTAGGAAACTTTGCCCCCGCTACTCCTCACTGGCTGACTGCTACTTCCTCCGTGCACACCGGCACCACTACTGGCCGTGGTGGTAGCCTGCAGTGGAGCTGGTGCTCTACTCCGTGGCCGTTTGCCTCCACTGACACTGCTGCGACCCTGCTGTCTCTTGGCAGCAGCAATGGGAGGCCGTACAGGGACCCATGAGAGACTGTGGACTTGGCAGCAGCATGAGGAGGCGGTATATAGGGGCCCATGGCAGATTAGGGGCCTGGCAGCAGCTATGGGAGGCCCGTAATCTGCCAGCACCCTATGTCAAAAAATTGAACACAACAGCAGTGTGTGAGGAGACCTGAAAGTGGCACATGGCAGAGTGTGGCGATGGAGACAGCAGCAATGGGAGGCCGTACAGGGACCCATGAGAGACTGTGGACTTGGCAGCAGCATGAGGAGGCGGTATATAGGGGCCCATGGCAGATTAGGGGCCTGGCAGCAGCTATGGGAGGCCCGTAATCTGCCAGCACCCTATGTCAAAAAATTGAACACAACAGCAGTGTGTGAGGAGACCTGAAAGTGGCACATGGCAGAGTGTGGCGATGGAGACAGCAGCAATGGGAGGCCGTACAGGGACCCATGAGAGACTGTGGACTTGGCAGCAGCATGAGGAGGCGGTATATAGGGGCCCATGGCAGATTAGGGGCCTGGCAGCAGCTATGGGAGGCCCGTAATCTGCCAGCACCCTATGTCAAAAAATTGAACACAACAGCAGTGTGTGAGGAGACCTGAAAGTGGCACATGGCAGAGTGTGGCGATGGAGACAGCAGCAATGGGAGGCCGTACAGGGACCCATGAGTGACTCTGGACTTGGCAGCAGCATGAGGAGGCGGTATATAGGGGCCCATGGCAGATTAGGGGCCTGGCAGCAGCTATGGGAGGCCCGTAATCTGCCAGCACCCTATGTCAAAAAATTGAACACAACAGCAGTGTGTGAGGAGACCTGAAAGTGGCACATGGCAGAGTGTGGCGATGGAGACAGCAGCAATGGGAGGCCGTACAGGGACCCATGAGAGACTGTGGACTTGGCAGCAGCATGAGGAGGCGGTATATAGGGGCCCATGGCAGATTAGGGGCCTGGCAGCAGCTATGGGAGGCCCGTAATCTGCCAGCACCCTATGTCAAAAAATTGAACACAACAGCAGTGTGTGAGGAGACCTGAAAGTGGCACATGGCAGAGTGTGGCGATGGAGACAGCAGCAATGGGAGGCCGTACAGGGACCCATGAGTGACTCTGGACTTGGCAGCAGCATGAGGAGGCGGTATATAGGGGCCCATGGCAGATTAGGGGCCTGGCAGCAGCTATGGGAGGCCCGTAATCTGCCAGCACCCTATGTCAAAAAATTGAACACAACAGCAGTGTGTGAGGAGACCTGAAAGTGGCACATGGCAGAGTGTGGCGATGGAGACAGCAGCAATGGGAGGCCGTACAGGGACCCATGAGAGACTGTGGACTTGGCAGCAGCATGAGGAGGCGGTATATAGGGGCCCATGGCAGATTAGGGGCCTGGCAGCAGCTATGGGAGGCCCGTAATCTGCCAGCACCCTATGTCAAAAAATTGAACACAACAGCAGTGTGTGAGGAGACCTGAAAGTGGCACATGGCAGAGTGTGGCGATGGAGACAGCAGCAATGGGAGGCCGTACAGGGACCCATGAGAGACTCTGGACTTGGCAGCAGCATGAGGAGGCGGTATATAGGGGCCCATGGCAGATTAGGGGCCTGGCAGCAGCTATGGGAGGCCCATAATCTGCCAGCACCCTATGTCAAAAAATTGAACACAACAGCAGTGTGTGAGGAGACCTGAAAGTGGCACATGGCAGAGTGTGGCGATGGAGACAGCAGCAATGGGAGGCCGTACAGGGACCCATGAGAGACTCTGGACTTGGCAGCAGCATGAGGAGGCGGTATATAGGGGCCCATGGCAGATTAGGGGCCTGGCAGCAGCTATGGGAGGCCCGTAATCTGCCAGCACCCTATGTCAAAAAATTGAACACAACAGCAGTGTGTGAGGAGACCTGAAAGTGGCACATGGCAGAGTGTGGCGATGGAGACAGCAGCAATGGGAGGCCGTACAGGGACCCATGAGAGACTGTGGACTTGGCAGCAGCATGAGGAGGCGGTATATAGGGGCCCATGGCAGATTAGGGGCCTGGCAGCAGCTATGGGAGGCCCGTAATCTGCCAGCACCCTATGTCAAAAAATTCAACACACCAGCAGTGTGAAGAGACCTGAATGTGGCACATGGCAGAGTGTGGCGATGGAGACAGCAGCAATGGGAGGCCGTACAGGGACCCATGAGAGACTCTGGACTTGGCAGCAGCATGAGGAGGCGGTATAGGGGCCCATGGCAGATTAGGGGCCTGGCAGCAGCTATGGGAGGCCCGTAATCTGCCAGCACCCTATGTCAAAAAATTGAACACAACAGCAGTGTGTGAGGAGACCTGAAAGTGGCACATGGCAGAGTGTGGCGATGGAGACAGCAGCAATGGGAGGCCGTACAGGGACCCATGAGAGACTCTGGACTTGGCAGCAGCATGAGGAGGCGGTATATAGGGGCCCATGGCAGATTAGGGGCCTGGCAGCAGCTATGGGAGGCCCGTAATCTGCCAGCACCCTATGTCCAAAAATTCAACACACCAGCAGTGTGAGGAGACCGGAAAGTGGCACATGGCATGAGAGACTGTGGACCTGGCAGCAGCATGAGGAGGCGGTACAGGGGCCCATGGCAGATTAGGGGCCTGGCAGCAGCTATGGGAGGCCCGTAATCTGCCAGCACCCTATGTCAAAAAATTCAACACACCAGCAGTGTGAAGAGACCTGAATGTGGCACATGGCAGAGTGTGGCGATGGAGACAGCAGCAATGGGAGGCCCGTAATCTGCCAGCACCCTATGACAAAAAATGGAACACACCAGCAGTGTGTGAGGAGACCTGAAAGTGGCACATGTTTGAGGCATGATTCATGGCGGATTTAGTCAGTTGTGTCAGGAACTGGTGGTTTGAAATGCAGACTAATCCACGCCTGATTCATTTTCACAAACGTGAGTCTCTCCACACTTTGGGTGGACAGTCGTGTCCTCCGCGGAGTTACAATACCTCCTGCCGCACTAAACACGCGCTCCGATGCCACGCTACTGGCCGGGCATGACAGCCTTTCAAGGGCAAATTCAGCTAGTTGGGGCCAAAGGTCAAGTTTCATTGCCCAGTAGTCAAGGGGATTGTCTACCTCGGTTGGCAGGGTGCTGTCCAAGTAGGCCCAAGCCTGTTGTTTGAGCTCCTGCTCCAGGTCCACCTGATGCTGCTGCTGCTGCTGCGGCTGGTTAGTAGTTTCCTCACTGCGCTGGTGAAGAAAGCTACTCATCATCGACTGCACACTGAGGCAGCCGCTGCTGGTGGAGCTGCCACTTCTCCTACCACCCCACCCCTCCCCTGCTGCCATGGCAGCGGAACGCGAGCGCACAGGGCCCACAGTGTCTGAGGATGGACGTTGGCGCACAAAGGCAGAGACCAACTGACTACATAGGTGGTTTTTATGTGGCCCTAAGTAACGGTTCTGTGGCCCTCAGTAACAATTCTGTGTCCCTGATTAACGTTTCTGTGGCCCTAAGTAACGGTTCTGTGGCCCTCAGTAACAATTCTGTGTTCCTCAAGAAACAATTCTGTGTCTGTCCCTGAGTAACAATTCTGTGGCCCTAAGTAACGGTTCTGTGGCCCTCAGTAACAATTCTGTGTCCCTGATTAACGTTTATGTGGCCCTAAGTAACGGTTCTGTGGCCCTCAGTAACAATTCTGTGTCCCTGAGTAACAATTCTGTGTCTGTCCGAGTAACAATTCTGTGGCCCTAAGTAACGGTTCTGTGGCCCTCAGTAACAATTCTGTGTCTGTCCCTGAGTAACAATTCTGTGGCCCTAAGTAACGGTTATGTGGCCCTCAGTAACAATTCTGTGTCCCTGAGTAACGTTTCTGTGGCCCTAAGTAACGGTTCTGTGGCCCTCAGTAACAATTCTGTGTCCCTCAGTAACAATTCTGTGTCTGTCCCTGATTAACGTTTACGTGGCCCTAAGTAACGGTTCTGTGGCCCTCAGTAACAATTCTGTGTCCCTGATTAACGTTTCTGTGGCCCTAAGTAACGGTTCTGTGGCCCTCAGTAACAATTCTGTGTCCCTCAGTAACAATTCTGTGTCTGTCCCTGAGTAACAATTCTGTGGCCCTAAGTAACGGTTCTGTGGCCCTCAGTAACAATTCTGTGCCCCTGATTAACGTTTATGTGGCCCTAAGTAACAATTCTGTGTCCCTGAGTAACAATTCTGTGTCTGTCCGAGTAACAATTCTGTGGCCCTAAGTAACAGTTCTGTGGCCCTCAGTAACAATTCTGTGTCCCTGAGTAACAATTCTGTGGCCCTAAGTAACGGTTCTGTGGCCCTCAGTAACAATTCTGTTTCCCTGAGTAACAATTCTGTGGCCCTAAGTAACGGTTCTGTGGCCCTCAGTAACAATTCTGTGTCCCTCAGTAACAATTCTGTGTCTGTCCCTGAGTAACAATTCTGTGTCCCTGAGTAACGGTTCTGTGGCCCTCAGTAACAATTCTGTGTCCCTGATTAACGTTTCTGTGGCCCTAAGTAACGGTTCTGTGGCCCTCAGTAACAATTCTGTGTCCCTCAAGAAACAATTCTGTGTCTGTCCCTGAGTAACAATTCTGTGTCCCTCAGTAACAATTTTGTGTCCCTCAGTAACAATTTTGTGTCCCTCAGTAACAATTCTGTGTCCCTCAGTAACAATTCTGTGTCCCTCAGTAACAATTCTGTGTCCCTCAAGAAACAATTCTGTGTCTGTCCTTGAGTAACAATTCTGTGGCCCTAAGTAACGGTTCTGTGGCCCTCAGTAACAATTCTGTGTCCCTGATTAACGTTTATGTGGCCCTAAGTAACGGTTCTGTGGCCCTCAGTAACAATTCTGTGTCCCTGATTAACGTTTCTGTGGCCCTAAGTAACGGTTCTGTGGCCCTCAGTAACAATTCTGTGTCCCTCAAGAAACAATTCTGTGTCTGTCCCTGAGTAACAATTCTGTGGCCCTAAGTAACGGTTCTGTGGCCCTCAGTAACAATTCTGTGTCCCTGATTAACGTTTATGTGGCCCTAAGTAACGGTTCTGTTGCCCTCAGTAACAATTCTGTGTCCCTGAGTAACAATTCTGTGTCTGTCCGAGTAACAATTTTGTGGCCCTAAGTAACAGTTCTGTGGCCCTCAGTAACAATTCTGTGTCCCTGAGTAACGTTTCTGTGGCCCTAAGTAACGGTTATGTGGCCCTCAGTAACAATTCTGTGTCCCTGAGTAACGTTTCTGTGGCCCTAAGTAACGGTTCTGTGGCCCTCAGTAACAATTCTGTGTCCCTGAGTAACAATTCTGTGTCTGTCCCTGAGTAACAATTCTGTGGCCCTAAGTAACGGTTCTGTGGCCCTCAGTAACAATTCTGTGTCCCTGAGTAACGTTTCTGTGGCCCTAAGTAACAATTCTGTGGCCCTCAGTAACAATTCTGTGTCTGTCCCTGAGTAACAATTCTGTGGCCCTAACTAACGTTTCTGTGGCCCTAAGTAACAGTTCTGTGGCCCTCAGTAACAATTCTGTGTCCCTGAGTAACGTTTCTGTGGCCCTAAGTAACAATTCTGTGGCCCTCAGTAACAATTCTGTGTCTGTCCCTGAGTAACAATTCTGTGGCCCTAACGTTTCTGTGGCCCTAAGTAACAGTTCTGTGTCCCTCAATAACAATTCTGTGTCTGTCCCTGAGTAACAATTCTGTGGCCCTAACTAACGTTTCTGTGGCCCTAAGTAACAGTTCTGTGGCCCTCAGTAACAATTCTGTCTGTCCCTGAGTAACAATTCTGTGGCCCTAACTAACGTTTCTGTGGCCCTAAGTAACAATTCTCTGGCACTCAGTAAAAATTCTGTCTGTCCCTGAGTAACAATTCTGTGGCCCTAATAACGTTTCTGTGGCCCTAAGTAACAGTTCTGTGGCCCTCAGTAACAATTCTGTGTCTGTCCCTGAGTAACAATTCTGTGGCCCTAATTAACGTTTCTGTGGCCCTAAGTAACAGTTCTGTGGCCCTCAGTAACAATTCTGTGTCCCTGAGTAACGTTTCTGTGGCCCTAAGTAACAATTCTGTGGCCCTCAGTAACAATTCTGTGTCTTTCCCTGAGTAACAATTCTGTGGCCCTAACTAACGTTTCTGTGGCCCTAAGTAACAGTTCTGTGTCCCTCAGTAACAATTCTGTGTCTGTCCCTGAGTAACAATTCTGTGGCCCTAACTAACGTTTCTGTGGCCCTAAGTAACAGTTCTCTGGCACTCAGTAACAATTCTGTCTGTCCCTGAGTAACAATTCTGTGGCCCTAATAACGTTTCTGTGGCCCTAAGTAACAGTTCTGTGGCCCTCAGTAACAATTCTGTGTCTGTCCCTGAGTAACAATTCTGTGGCCCTAACGTTTCTGTGGCCCTAAGTAACAGTTCTGTGGCCCTCTGTAACAATTCTGTGTCTGTCCCTGAGTAACAATTCTGTGGCCCTAACTAACGTTTCTGTGGCCCTAAGTAACAATTCTCTGGCACTCAGTAACAATTCTGTCTGTCCCTGAGTAACAATTCTGTGGCCCTAATAACGTTTCTGTGGCCCTAAGTAACAGTTCTGTGGCCCTCAGTAACAATTCTGTGTCTGTCCCTGAGTAACAATTCTGTGGCCCTAACGTTTCTGTGGCCCTAAGTAACAATTCTCTGGCACTCAGTAACAATTCTGTCTGTCCCTGAGTAACAATTCTGTGGCCCTAATAACGTTTCTGTGGCCCTAAGTAACAGTTCTGTGGCCCTCAGTAACAATTCTGTGTCTGTCCCTGAGTAACAATTCTGTGGCCCTAACGTTTCTGTGGCCCTAAGTAACAATTCTCTGGCACTCAGTAACAATTCTGTCTGTCCCTGAGTAACAATTCTGTGGCCCTAATAACGTTTCTGTGGCCCTAAGTAACAGTTCTGTGGCCCTCAGTAACAATTCTGTGTCTGTCCCTGAGTAACAATTCTGTGGCCCTAACTAACATTTCTGTGGCCCTAAGTAACAATTCTCTGGCACTCAGTAACAATTCTGTCTGTCCCTGAGTAACAATTCTGTGGCCCTAACTAGCGTTTCTTTGGCCCTAAGTAACGATTCTGTGGCCCTCATTAACAATTCTCTGTCCCTAAGTAACGTTTCTGTGGCCCTAACTCTGTCCCTAATACAGAGCGGTCTGCCTCTGTTGAATGACTGGAGGCATATGAAGAATTCTAAAATGGCCGCTTTTTATAGCTCGACCATTACACAGTGCTGGCTGGCTGCTGATTGGCTAATGCGATCACATGTCATTAAGGAATGCATTATGGGTCAGCGCGCCTTGTCTGCGCGCCTTCCCAGACATCCCCGCTCCGTCGCCGCACATGTCCGCCGCCATTTTAGGAAAAATTTTGATTCGCGCGTCCGAAGTAGGCTATTTTTCGGATTCGGCGCGAATCGAAAATTTTCCAATATTCGAAACGAATTCCACTTTGCCTACTTCGATTCGCTCATCTCTAGTTAGGAGTGCAGCTTTTGTTCTATTTAGTTTGTGGCGCTTTTTTTCTCTATTTCTCATATTATATAAGATGTCACTTGTGACATCATTGCTTACTACATGGGAAATCTGTGAATGATCACAGAGGTCACATGGTACAGGGCTATTCACAACAGCCTTGTACCATGTGACGAGCTGTGACCAATCACAGCTCACACAGTATTTCTCAATGGCTGCAAGAATGCAACCAGACAGAAGGAGAAATGATTGCTTTTACAGCCTTTATGGGTGTAAAAGCAACCAGTGTAAAAAAAAAAAAAATCTTCATCACCCCCCACAAGTAGTACAGTGTCACCATGGTGACACTGTACTGCTAGGGTGACAGTATGTAAAAAAAAAATAATAATAATAATATAAAAAAAAATGTTACTTTTTTTTTAAATGTTTAAAAATTATAATTTTTGGTTATAAACTAATTTGGGTTTTTTTTTTTTTACAAAAAATATAACGGAATAAATTTTGGCCAAGATTTATGATGAAAGAATATTTATTTGCAAAATTTTATAAGAAAAACACTTTTTTCAAAATTTTGGGACTTTTTAATTTACATAACAAAAAAATAAAAATCCCAGTGGTGAATAAATACCACCAAAATAGAGCTTTATCTGTCTTAAAAAAATGCTAAAAAATTCATATGGGTACAGTGTTGCATGACCGCACAATTGTCATTCAAAGTGTGATAGCGCTGAAAGCTGAAAATTGCCCTGGACAGGAAGGGGGTGAAAGTGTCCGGACTGGAAGGGGATGAAAGTGTCCGAACTGGAAGTGGGTGAAAGTGTCCAGACTAGAAGTGGGGGTGAAAGTGTCCGGACTGGAAGTGGGTGAAAGTGTCTGGACTGGAAGGGGGTGAAAGTGTCCGGACTGGAAGGGGGTGAAAGTGTCCGGACTGGAAGTGGGTGAAAGTGTCCGGACTGGAAGGGGGGGAAAGTGTCCGGACTGGAAGTGGGGGAATGTGTCCGGACTGGAAGTGGGGGAATGTGTCCGGACTGGAAGGGGGTGAAAGTGTCCGGACTGGAAGGGGGGGAAAGTGTCCGGACTGGAAGTGGGGGAAAAGTGTCCGGACTGGAAGGGGGGGAAAGTGTCCGGACTGGAAGGGGGGGAAAGTGTCCGGACTGGAAGGGGGGGAAAGTGTCCGGACTGGAAGGGGGGGAAAGTGTCCGGACTGGAAGTGGTTAAAATCGTATATGAAAACAAAATAGCCATGTGAAAATATTGTATATGGGAGAGGCAAAAACATTTCAGTTGTACGCACTGATCTTTCTGGTAACAATCATCCATGAATGTTTTTTTTTCTATGGACGGTCATTAATTAAAAGTTCTTACACAAACGTTTGGGCTGCTATCTTGTGTGTACTCTGAACCGTGGCTGCCAGTTATAAACATGGAACTGACCGCAGGTATCATTTACAGGAAACCCAACCCTTCCCAGAAAGGAGAATCACTTTCACTTTCACTTTCAGGTCTCTCCTGTAATTTCTCTAGCTGTCTCCAGGCTGGATTTACACTTTGGTGATGCAGGCATTTTGCTGTAGCACACTATTTCTTTCTCTTTTTTTAATGTTAAATGAACTCTTCCCGTGAACATTTTGTGTATTTACCTGTAGATGGGTTAACCGACCAAACCTGCAACATAGGAGCACTCCCTTAGGAGTCACTGAAATTTTTGGTCCCCCTGTAGTCCTGCACAGTCAGGCAACACGTATGTTCTTAGACTTGCATTCTGGAGACAGTAAACAGTCCTTGAGCTTTGTTTTTTGGGTTTATTAAGGATATTGAACTTGGATGGGGTAAGGGGTGTATGAGATGCCCAAAGAGAAAGCGACTGAGGACAAATTCTTAGCAAATATGTACAAATCTTGTTACAGCAAACTCTTCTAGGAGATCTCCAGCATCTCCTGGTGTACCACCCCAGACCCCAAATGAATCCTCTTGTCATCCGGCTGTCTGAAGGAAATTCCTGGGGAAGGTGATCCAACGCTGCCACTTTAAATGTAACAGTCCCGGGTGTAGAGCTAGTCAGGTTTCCCACCAGAATGCCCTCTCCCTTTGTCTGGCCCAGGGGATGCAGGACTACTCACTCAGTCCCTTCCTGTGAGCTGGTTGGGTTGGTTGCTGCCCTCAGGCCTTCTGCTGGGGTGGCTTCTTCCCTGGCTCCACAGGTGGTCCTCTATCTGGGGACTGGTGGGGCCGAGTGTTTGTCCTTTCAGGTCCCAACCTGTAGGTGAGCCCCTTCCCACTGTGTCCCCTCCCAGACTCCTGCATCTCTGCCTTTCACTCCATCTTCCACCTGAACTCTACTGCTGCTGAGCAGGCGTTCTCACACTTATCCTGGCCCCATGCCAAGCCTCCTGCTTGGTGATTGGCCAGAGTCCTCTAAGCATGCAGGCCAGCCCCTCCTCACCCTTGCCCACTGATTCTAGAATCTTCTCCAAGTTTCCAGAGTAGGGGAAGGTTTGAGGGAACTGATCTGCACAGCCCTCAGCCCTGACCTAAATTTGAGCCCTCTAACTTAAACGCAAGCTGCTACTCAGTCTAACTAAAAAAAAAACTAGCTGGCTCCCCCTAAATAATTAGAGGGGCTCTGCATACACTATAGCCGTATACTTTCAGATAAACCAGTCTACCTTTCAGTGCTCATTGTTTCCTCAGCTTTCATAATCACACTTCATAGATCACCTGACGTGTTTATATTCTAGTTTTCCTACCTGTTTTTATGATCTCCTAATTACATCACAGCTATATAATTAGATTGTACAAACCTTTTAGAGACTGAGTGTCCAAACCCACCTATTTATCGCAAAGTGCCAACACTGCAATTAAACCTGAATACTGAGGTTTTAGTTTAGAAAAAACAACCCAAACATTAACATATTTTGTCTGAAAAGAAAAAAACACAATAACAAATCTTCCACTGACCACCAGCACAAGGGGGCAAAGTTCCACTGCCCACCAGCACAAGGGGGCAAAGTTCCACTGCCCACCAGCACAAGGGGGCAAAGTTCCACTGCCCACCAGCACAAGGGGGCAAAGTTCCACTGACCACCAGCACAAAGGGGCAAAGTTCCACTAACCACCAGCACAAGGGGGCAAAGTTCCACTGAGCACCAGCACAAGCTAAAATCTTTTGTTAGTAACAAGGATTGTATTAAAACTCATAGCCAGTCCAATATATATATATATCCTTGGCAGCGCACTGACCGGCAATGTGAAAGCTCAGACCAGACGCGGCTAATGAGTTGCAGCTCATGACGTCAGTGCCTGGCGCCGCTACTCCTCTCCGAGCATGCACTTGACCCCTATAGTATGTACGCTGTTATCCGATGCTTGGCTGCTGGGGCAACTTTGTTCGAGTGCCGACAGAGAGGGCTCTGCATGCCACTGCCCACCAGCACAAGGGGCAAAGTTCCACTGCCCACCAGCACAAGGGAGCAAAGTGACCATGAGCAGCAGCACAAGGGGGCAAAGTCCCACTCCCCATCACAAGGGGGCAAAGTTCCACTCACCACCAGCACAAGTGGGCAAAGTGACAACGAACACAAGGGGGCAAAGTTCCACTAACCATCAGCACAAGAGGGCACCTCTACTCCACTCATTAATCTAACTTAGTAGCACCTGTCTGAGCTCTTTAAAGACACCTGTCCACCCCAAAGTCAGTCAGACGCCAACTACTACCATGGGCAAGACCAAAGAGCTGTCAAAAGACACCAGAGACAAAATTGCGGACCTCCACAAGGATGGAAAGGGCTACGGGGAAAATGCCAAGCAGCTTGGTGCAAATAGATCAACTGTTGGAGCAATTGTTAGAAAATGGAAGAGGCTAAAGACGACTGTCAGTCTCCCTTGGACTGGGGCTCCATGCAAGATCTCACCTCGTGGGGTATCACTGATGATAAGAAAGGTGAGGAATCAGCCCAGAACTACAAGGGAGGAGCTGGTCAATGATATGAAGAGCTAAAAATTCTTCCTGCGCCTAGTAAAACACTCTAATACAGGTTCTATCCTGCTGCTGTGCACTGTGATCAACACAAACAATGAAAAAAAGGAAAAAACAGCGCAAACATAGACCTTTACATGAAATCAATATTACAAAGTGCAAACATAAGTGAAAAATTAATCAGTGGTAAAGTCCATCAAAATAAACCAAAGTTCAAAAAATATTAGTGCAAAAAAGAAAAAGAAAAAAAGAAAAAATATTTTCAAATTCTTCTTCTAATATAGAGGAACTTCCACCTTCCACCCGTGAAAACCAATATCAAATGCACTCACCAGATAAAGGTGAAAAAAACGCCTCTTAGGAATTTTATGGGATCCTACACCCTCTTTCGTATCCACTCTATAGGAATCCTCCTCTCCACCATAGGCTCCACCATCCGACCAGGGAGAAAAAAATCTCAGATAGTGTAATATTGTAAGACACCATTCATAAGTGAAATCAAGGATTAAGGTCACTCACATTCAATTCAATTTAAAAAGGCATATTTATTAGGATCAGCTTCTTCCAGATAAACAGTAGATGCAAGGCAACCTCCCACGGAATCTCACATCACAGCTCCAGGTTTCAACAGAAGCTCTACAGAGACACCGCATATACAGATCCCAAAAGATGGCCGCTGGAACGCACCGCTCAGCGTGCGCTCCACTCACCGGAAGTGACGTCAGACGTACGGAGTACAAACCGGAAATGCGTCAACGCGTTTCGCCCCTCCCATCGGGCGTTCTCAAGACCTGGTGAGTGGAGCGCACGCTGAGCGGTGCGTTCCAGCGGCCATCTTTTGGGATCTGTATATGCGGTGTCTCTGTAGAGCTTCTGTTGAAACCTGGAGCTGTGATGTGAGATTCCGTGGGAGGTTGCCTTGCATCTACTGTTTATCTGGAAGAAGCTGATCCTAATAAATATGCCTTTTTAAATTGAATTGAATGTGAGTGACCTTAATCCTTGATTTCACTTATGAATGGTGTCTTACAATATTACACTATCTGAGATTTTTTTCTCCCTGGTCGGATGGTGGAGCCTATGGTGGAGAGGAGGATTCCTATAGAGTGGATACGAAAGAGGGTGTAGGATCCCATAAAATTCCTAAGAGGCGTTTTTTTCACCTTTATCTGGTGAGTGCATTTGATATTGGTTTTCACGGGTGGAAGGTGGAAGTTCCTCTATATTAGAAGAAGAATTTGAAAATATTTTTTCTTTTTTTCTTTTTCTTTTTTGCACTAATATTTTTTGAACTTTGGTTTATTTTGATGGACTTTACCACTGATTAATTTTTCACTTATGTTTGCACTTTGTAATATTGATTTCATGTAAAGGTCTATGTTTGCGCTGTTTTTTCCTTTTTTTCAATGATATGAAGAGAGCTGGGACCACAGTTTCACAGGTCACTGTCGGTAGAACACTACGCCGTCATGGTTTCCAATCATGCATTGGACGGAAGGTTCCCCTGCTCAAGCCATCACATGTCCAGGCCAGTCTGAAGTTTGCCAATGACCATCTGGATGATCCAGAGGAGGCATGGGAGAAAGTCATGTGGTCAGATGAGACCAAAGTAGAACTTTTTGGTCTAATCTTCACTCGTCATGTTTGGAGGAAAAAGAAGGATGAGTTGCATCCCAAGAACACCATCCCTACTGTAAAGCATGGGGGTGGTAACATCATGCTTTGGGGGTGCTTTTCTGTGAAGGGGACACGACGACTGCACTGTATTAAGGAGAGGATGAATGGGGCCCTTTATTGTGAGATTTTGAGCAACAACCTCCTTCCCTCAGTCAGAGCATTGAAGATGGGTCGTGGCTGGGTCTTCCAACATGACAACGACCCGAAGCACACAGCCAGGATAACCAAGGAGTGGCTCCGTAAGAAGCATATCAAGGTTCTGGAGTGGCCTAGCCAGTCTCCAGACCTAACTCCAATAGAACATCTTTGGAGGGAGCTGAAACTCCGTGTAGCTCAGCGACAGCCCCGAGGAGATCTGTGTGGAGGAGTCGGCCAAAATCCCTGTTGCAGTGCAAACCTGGTCAGGAACTACAGGAAACGTTTGACCTCTGTAATTGCAAACAAAGGCTTCTGTACCAAATATTAACACGGATCTTCTCAGGTGTTCAAATACTTCTGTTCAGCAGTGCAAGACAAATACATTCTTTACAAATCATACAATGTGATTTCCTGATTTTTTTTTTAAATTCTGTCTCTCAGAGTGGGAATGCACCTACAATGTGAATGTCAGACCCCTCCATGATTTCTAAGTGGGAGAACTTGTAAAATCACAGGGTGTTCAAATACTTCTGTT
Organism: Staurois parvus; assembly: GCF_062004578.1. Classification (NCBI taxonomy): domain Eukaryota; kingdom Metazoa; phylum Chordata; class Amphibia; order Anura; family Ranidae; genus Staurois; species Staurois parvus. Next base: position 165,758 of record NW_028319231.1, on the reverse strand, counting down.
CCTCACTGTAAGTGGAACTTTACTCTCCCAGTCTACACTGATTAGAAGTTATACATTTCTTATCTGAAAACAGAGCTATCAGATAGAAACCGAGAAGCTCGTTATGGTTCAATAAAGTTAAAGTTCATATAGTGTACTTTGTCAGTCTACATAAACCGAGCAAAGAAGGAAGACAACACCCTCATTTCACTCACCGAGTGGAACACTGTGGTCTTAGAGTGCAGTCCAACTGAATCTCAAAGCTACTTTAGCCGGGTAAGAGCCACTATCTATTAATTATAAACAAAAACATGTTTGTTGTATATTGCTTTATTCATATTCACATTGTATTATCTGTAATACTGTTGTTGCTCCATTGAGAGACCGCTGTTCTGAAATTTCATTTAGCACCATAAAACGGAATTGCAATGCTGACTTGCCAAAACGTAGTTCTGTAGTCCAAATCTTTAGTGATTGGAAGGTGATCATGTAAAACCTTTGAGTACCTTTGAACAGGCTGTCAAACAGAAGTGAACCTCTACTGAATTTTTACCATACATCTTTGTGTATATAGACAGTGGAATTATTAGGATCTCTTAATCAATCCAATAATTACATAAACATGTTTAAAAAAATATGTAATGTATTAAATCGAATTCCTAAAACATGCTTGCTCCTACTATAAAAGAATAGGACCTATTATTGTCTCCACAATATCGCTACAGATACTTCCTTCTTTTTGTAGTTTCTTGGGCTTGGTCCGGTTTTGTGGTTTCTTTGTTAAAGGGGCTGGAGTGACTTTATGCATTCCGTGATTCTTGTCCACTCCTTCATGAGGATGCAGAAGAGAATTATCTACAATTATGTACAATATTATCATTATTATACACGATTTATATGGCGCCAACAGTTTGCGCAGCGCTTTACAAAATGAAGACAGACATGACAGTTCCAATACAATTTGGTACAAGAGGAAACAGAGGGCCCGGCTCTTAGAGCTTACAATCTAGGAGATATGCAACAGTATTAATAACATAAGCATGGCTTCACTCATATTTATGTCTCTTATTAAATTGCCACTTACAGGTGTATTATCCTGTGCTTGGTCCAAATATCAAGTCTAAAAATATCTCCATAGGGCAACACAGTGAAAGAGGTCCCTATTTTTGGGTGGGATAGCCACAGAGGATACAGGCTAAGGATCCCTCGTCCCAATCATATGGTGCAGGTAAGCTGTGAAAGATATACAGTATTTGGAAATAATGGTCTTTGTGACAAATAACCCTGCCTGTCCTTCAGATAATTGAGTCCCCTACACCAGTATCCCAGTATTATGCAATTGGACATATTTAGTAGGATGTATTAACTCAGGACTAGCATCTCTAATCCTTTTTTCTCTAGCCCACCTTCTAACTGTAACCCAGTTTACCTACCTCTGACCCCTCTCCCTTATATCTCCACCCTCCCCTATTCTGGCCTCTGCCAGCATCTGATAAGTGAGCTCTAAATTCTTCTCCAAATTGTTATGCTTTGCAATGTTGCCAGCTGATTCTTGAGTCTTCATGCACACGGGACGTTTTTACAGCGGCTGTTTTTGGCTTTTGACATTTTTTTCTACAGCCAGTAAACCCCCCAGCATGTTATCCTATGTGTCCATACACACATAGACTGGAAGCACTTTTTTTGGCAGGCCGCATTTTTTTGGCTGGAAAAAAACTCAGGACTAGTGAATTTCTGGAGGAATGTTTTAGCTGTAAAATCGCTCAAACACTGAAAAATGTGGAAAATCCTGGAAAACTGGCGATTTTGGATATTTTTTTGATTGGCTACAGATGATCAGCAGGTCTCATTTATAAACCATTGGCCAGGACCTGCTGACAAAAATCCTACTGTGGCCATCCTACTGTGGCCATGAAGTACATGTCTGTGATCCAGCCTGCCCATGCCACATGCCTGCAGTAAATGCACCGTGGGCAGCCAGGAACTGGTCAAAAATAAAACTCACCCCAAATCATCATTGTTTCACTTTAATGTCAATAGTAACATAATGTACTTTTTTTCAGGAGATAAAATCCAGACATCATGACCTGCCCCATGAAGGCATCAGCGATGATTAAGCATCTAAAAGGAAAACTAACACAAGTGTTTGCGGAGAATGTGGACGGCTTATATGATGAAGTGGGATCTCTCTGCATCCTAACCCATCAGGAGTATATAGATCTGTACACGATTCCGGAACATGGAGAGAGAACGGAGAGACTGATAGACCTCATTCTACAGAAGGGAGAGCCGGCCTGTGAGAAGTTCCGAGATCATCTCGAGAACATGATTTCCAGGTTTCCAGACTTGCGTGGTGTGTCTACAGTTTTGAGTGAGTTATCTTCTTTCATTTCAATAATTCAGAACCGTCATAATGTTTGAACATTTCCTGTCTTTCCCGTATTCAATACAATCAGTGAACATTCTTTACTCCCTTATGGTTAAACCCCAGTAACTCAAAGGACCGGATTTAGTAAAAGCAAATGTAAAATTGTAATCTAGACTTGTGTTGCTGGTTAATTTTAACACCTTTGCTCACCCAGCAAGCAGGATCCCTTAACTTATCTGTCAAAGCCGAAACTTCAGGACATATGTAGCACTACCCCCGTAGGAGCCGCTCAAGAATATTTAATGTGTGTCCCTCTATAGTCCTGCGTTACCAGCTCTTCAGCACTCCCACACCGCAAACATTCACAGTCAGGAATCCAGTCACGAAATGTTGGTCTTGATGATTTTATTGGGAATATCAACGTGGATGGGGTATAGGGGTGTAAAGGATGCCTCATGGACTGAATCTCGAAAACAACTTTCCTGAACTATATACAACTTTCTCTTTAAAGCCTCAACAAACTTGGTTGGAGTGCTAGCCAACAACCCCAAATGAGAAAGTCACTGATGTCCTGAGCAGGGGACCCAGATCCTGTGTCCTTCAAAAAGAAGACAGTCACTGGCAAGGGGGCAAATCTGGTTTCCCACCAGAGTGTTCCTTCCCCAATCCACCCAGGGGTTTCAAGTTTATTCTCTCAGGGTGCTCTCCTGCACAGCATGTGAAAGGCTGCAGTTACCAGGCTTGTAAGCTGGATGCCTCCCTCCTGCTCCACAGGTGATCCTCCTTGAAGGAACCAGCTTGCAGGCAGGCTCCGACTCAGTGAGCCCCATGGCTGCCTCCCAGCACTCTCCTCCTGACCATCACCTCTCACACCTCCTCCTTCCTCCTACTCCTCCTGACTAAGCAAGCTCCCTGCCCTTTTAAGGAGTCTGTCCCCTTCCAGCCTCCTGTTCAGGATTGGCCAAAGTCCCTAAAGAGCTATTCCTTCTGAGCTTCCTAACAGCTCCTGACAAACCATTATTGGGATCTGACCCCCCAGTGTAACTAGGAAGGTGTTACACATACATTACATTAACTGTGTGCATGGACCACCCCTTAGACCCCTTTAAAGCCCCCATTGTCCCACAATGTGCTACAGCCAGCTACAGTCCAAGATATCATGATCACATCATGGTGAAGCAAAAAGACAGAACACTTTATTGTCACCAACCAAAAGTGATGTTTGGAGGCCACAAAGGGCCTCTTCCTCAAGCAGCAGCCAGATACAGAGCCCCCATCACCCCCAGTGCTCCTATCACAGCTCCATCAAGCTCTGGGGATTCCCTGTTTCCACCGCATTCCTGCTCTCTCTGCACTGCTACAGCCCAGAATTTCCTTGTTCCTCTTCTGATAGTTCAGTCCTAGTTTTCTCCTGCACTTGCTTGTTCCAGCTCTGTTCAGGTATTGCTTTCTTTCCAGCCTGGTTCCAGCCCTCTCTACTCTGCTACACCCTGGGATTTCCTTGTGACTCTTCTTACAGTTCAGTCCTTATTTTTCCTGGTTTTCAAACCACACTAATGATCCTGGGAGTGGCCTGGAGGGTATTTAAGTCTTTAAAAAGGCTCTTCTCACCAGCTACCTGAGACTTCTAATACTGCAGCCTGCTATTGCCTGATTGTTGCTGATGTGGACTGCCCAACTACTCTCACTGCCTGCCTCAGCCTCACCATTGTCCTTAACCCCCCTGGAAAACAGTGAACTCCGGCTTTATCCCCCCCCCCCCCCGCTATAACCAGCTCCTGGTCTGTCTTGCTCACCCCACTATGATCTTCTCCTATTGCCTGCTCCTTGACCATGGTCACTTTCTGGCCTGCCTCCCATACACTATAAGATCTTCCCTGCACCCCCCCCATGCTCAGATCTTGCTCTGCCACTAACCACTTCCCTCTGCTCATTCCAATCATGATCCCCCTAATCTGCGACACTGTCCTCCCTGGTGATAATAACCTTCTCGTGTGCTTCCTTACCTGCCAACCACAACCAGTTCCCAATCTACATTTCTTTCTTCTCCCCAATCACAAAGGTCCAGGTTCAGCCTTCAAACCTCAAAGTTTCTACTCTGTCGCTCATATTCCCGGTACACAATCAGTTTAGACTGTGTCCTATGTGTCCTCCTCTCCAAGTCACAATTAAAGTGATATTACAAGCAGATTATTATTATTATTTTAAATAAACATGACTATACTTCCCTCCTCTGTGTACTGGTTTTGCACAGAGCAACCCCTTTCCTTCTCTTCTCAGGTCACCCACAGCTTGCTATGGGGGCACCTGAGCAGGCTCGCTCCTGAGCTGCTGCTCTGTGTGACCATTCACACACAGAGCATGACTCGACCCATTCTCTCCTGATTGGCTCACTGGCTGTGATTGCTGTCTCAGCCAACGAGGAGGGAGAGATCCAGGAGGGACAAGGCTTTTGTGCACATCGCTGGATCCAGATGGGGCTCAGGTAAGTGTAGGGGGGCTAAAGAGATCTGAATGGAGTTGGGTTTTGAGGGATTGTGTTCTGTATACCCTCCCTTAGGGCCCGTTCACACTAGAATGCAGTGCAGGAGAGCTGCGTTCCTATTGCAATCTGCTGTGGGGGTCAGTTCAAAGTTGACAACACCCCAAATGCAGGTTGCAAATGTCCGCACCGGCCCACACAGGATCACATGGTACAAAAGTACCAAGTACCAAGTACGTTTCAAAAAGGAGTGCATGCATTACTTTTGGTGTGGTGCGATTTCACCCCTTTCAAAATGAATGGGGCTGAAATCTCACTGCACAGAACTGCATGTGAATTGGACAGGAACCTCACAGCATTCCTGTGCGATTTCACATGCAGTTTCTAGTGTGGATGGGCCCTTAAACCTTGACATCATAATCATGAATTGGAATACATTTTGTAAAGAGCTATGAGAGCTGGGGCTTACCCAATGCTTCAGTGCAGAAATCCTAAAAATGTATTTTAGAATATTGGTGTGTATAGAAATCACAGAACCCCATAGGGAAATATTGACATTACATCAATCCAGGGGCATACCTACAAGGATCACAGGGGTAACAATAGTGATTTGGCCCCATGATCTAAGGGGCCCATGCAGCTCCCCTGTATACCTGGATAGGAGGGGAGGTGGGGGTGACATGTAGAGGAAACGATCCCCTCCATTTTTCTCCTGCAACCATTGAAAGCCTGCTTCTCCTTCTCTCCCTCTCACAGGCATTCAGTGTCTGCAAGAAGAAAGTGAAGGGGATTGATTCCTTTATATGCCACCCCCGCCTCTCCTCCTATCCAAGTCCTGCTGCCCCCTGGGCCCTTGGGTACTCCCTGGCTCCTCCTCACTGCCAGAATCCTACTTTCCCTCTCCCACCAGCTGCTGTGGGGGATGAGTCAGGATGGACAGTAGGGAAGAGGCCAGTAAATATGTAGTTTACCAGCCCCTTCCTTTTCTGAATGGACAGTCAGTGACTGGTACCGATCAAACTGTGTTTACTATGCTTCAGTTTGTGAATGAACTGGAAGCTCTGTACAAGGCTATTCCTGTTCATTCATTCTGTGCAGTTGAAGATACAGAGATGGAGGTGGAGAGCTGTGTCCTCAATCTCCTTTCTCTGTCTCAAAGGTGGAACATCAGAGGTCTGTTTAGACCCCTGATATTTCAACAAAGTCCAACAGGGTTCCTAAAAAATTTTTAAAAATTTAAAAAAACTGTAAAAAAAGAATAAATAAAATATAATGGTAAAAAATAATAAAAAACAAATAACTACCAACCCCAGTGGCAGAACTACCAGGGCGTAAAGGTCACACTGGGCCCTGACATTCCACCACCATGGGGAGCCCCAAGACAGCATGAAGAAGGCCTGCTGCAGAACATATGAAAGGGTCCCATGATGGGAGTAAAGGGCCCCAGAATCAGTGGAAAGGGCAATTGTCCCAAAGGGAGGAGCCCCAGCCAGGGGTCAGGAGGACCCTTCTTGGTTTCTTGCACCGGGGCCCTGAGGGTTCTAGTTACTCCTCTGACAAGATCTATAATGTACCCCAATTGAAACTACTTAAACACTGAGGGTCTGAGGTAGGCAGACTATAATGCATTCATAGATCCCCAATTAGAAGCTTTACCATGCGTGACTTGAGTAGTCTGAACACAAGCTGTAGACATTCAGTCTGAAGGTGTCACTCCATGGACTTCAGGTGGAGGCAGGACTACTTTGTGGTTCAACTTTCACTTTGAAACATGGTGCTCTATGGAGTCTGTGCTGTGTATGCTGGTGGGGGAGTTTCCATTTTTGTACTCAGCCAGAACTAAGTTGGCTTGAGTAAGTAGATAAATACACAGAAAAGCACTTTTGAAACCCAAAACTAGCAATCAAGTATTTTTACTGACATAGGAAAACTAAGGAATATAACAATCATACCTTTTTGAGCACTCCACTGTCAGACATAAATTAGGCCCTCTCTACCCTTGCGTAGGCTGATCACAGGCTACTATAGTTGTAGTAATGTTCTTACCGTATCCGTATTTTCCAATTGATTAATTGATTACAATGTTGCAAGTAGACTGGTAATATAGAAACATATAATAAAATAACAATTTATTTTCTTACAGAACTTCATATAAGAAAAACTACCTTTCATCAGTTTGCAGAAAAAATGAACATGGAACCACACCTGACTACAAAATTGACTCTGAGGGATATCTTGAGTATTGGCTTAGATAATGTGCATGACAAACCTCCTAAAACTATAGAGGATCTTCCCTGGAATTACTTAAGGAAACTCATGGTCTTAAACAGGGCTGCAAGAGACGTTCTTCTTGAGAAAGAACAGTCTACTGGTGTTGACATATATGATAATGGTGATGATGATGATTACAACCTATTTAATGCTTCTTTGATTACAGGTGATGATTCCTCAGCCTCTGTTCACCCCCTGGATGTCCTGTGTCTTCTCCTGCATTGCTCAGACAGTTTTCTGCAACAAGAAATTGTAACCAAATTGTCCATGTGCCAGTTTGCTGCCCCTCTGCTGCTCCCTTCTGGTAAAGGGTCACACTGCACCCTCATGCTTTGGGCAATGAGAGACATAGTGAAGAAGTGGAGACCTCAGTCATTAGCAGACATTAAAGGGTTCAGAGAAGAAAATGTGGTGAATACTTCCATGCCAATCTTCTCATTTGTCAGACTTGGAAAAAACAAATTATCCAAATCAAAAATCCTGAACCAAGTTCTTAATCCACGTCAGCTACATAACTTCTTCATACATGACAATATGGAAGGAGGAAACATTAAGAGGGAAATATCTGATGGACTGGTAGAAGTTTCCTGGTATTTTCCCTGTGGTAAGTCGGATGTTTTCCCAGAACCCATCACAGTGACCAACCTACGAGGAGACCTGGAGGCCAACTGGGACCAGTTCATGTTTCTGACAAGAATTTCATCAGCTGTGTTTACATTCATTGAGGATATTTCTGAGAGAGAATTCAGATTACTATCATCCTGCCCTACCACTGACACCCAGTATTACTTCATTGTTACTCCCAGTCCTGGCAAAACTGTGAGTACACAGACACTGAAGACCCTTCAAGACTTAATGCCAGTTCTAAAGATGAAAAAATCAAATGTGATAATACATGCAGGCACAGCAAATGAGGCGGCATTTGTAAAAAAACTACAAAGTACTATTATTAATTTCTTAAACAGTAAGCCAAAAGAAAATAAAATGAGAGACCTTGAGAAAGAAACTCATGGATTGGACATCCAAGTGGATGAGAGAGTTCCTGAATGTCAGAAGGCCAGGGAACTTGCCAGGAGAATTACAGGAGAAATAACAAATGTGTCTGAGTATAAGAACATCACTATGAAGTTACAGGGAGATCTCTGGAGACAGTTATCTAATGTGGAAAAGGAACTTTGCAGAATGACAAAGCAAGGTGGTAAAGACACTCAACAATATCAAGATGAACTGATGAAGAAACGTATTTCACTGCATGAGGAACAATATAAGCATGATCTGCCCCATGGTTTGATGCTCTTTATTGATGCAATCACTCATTTGTCTGAGATTGAGAAACAATATTTTCTGAAATGGATGAAATTTGAACTTGATTCAATTGCTAGAAATCATCTTTCTAATCTACAAGCTGAATACAAAGAAAAATGTAATGATATCTTAATCAATAAGGAAGACAGATAGACCAGAAAATCTCTGACAGTTCTTTAGGAATTGAACATTTCCTACGTGAGATGGGACAGTTTTATGAAGCTGAATGTTCCATGGCTAAAGAAAACAAAATACATAAAAGCCAAAGACAATTTGCTGGACTGCCAGGAATTGCTGCCTATCTCTTGATGAATGGTTTCCCATTGGAGCTAATAGATGGAGATGCCTCCAACATTCCCCTACGGTGGATAACTGATGTTCTAAATGAGCTGGACACCAAAACAGGGGGGAAATGCAGAATGAGAGTAATCACTGTGCTGGGAGTGCAGAGTACAGGAAAATCCACTCTTCTCAACACCATGTTTGGTCTTCAGTTCCCTGTGGCCAGTGGAAGATGCACACGAGGAGCCTTCATGACTCTTCTTAGTGTGAAAGAGGACTGCCAGGAGGGGCTGGACTGTGACTTCATCCTGGTGATTGACACTGAGGGGCTGAAAGCTCCAGAGTTGGCTTCCTTGGAGGGCAGTTATGAACATGACAATGAACTGGCCACACTAGTGGTTGGGTTGAGTGAGATCACCATAGTCAACATGGCCATGGAAAACACAACAGAAATGAAGGATATCTTACAGATTGTGGTCCATGCTTTTCTTAGAATGAAAGAAATAGGAAAGAGACCCAACTGCCAGTTTGCACATCAGAATGTGAGTGATGTGTCTGCTCATGACAAGAACATGAGAGACAGGAAGAAACTTCTGGAACATCTGAATGAAATGACAAAAGTAGCTGCAGAGATGGAAAATAAAAGTGTAATCAAAACTTTCAGTGATGTGATGAATTACAATCTGGAGAAAGACAACTGGTACATTCCTGGACTCTGGCTTGGGGTCCCACCAATGGCTCCAGTAAATTCTGGGTACAGTGAACATGTGTCTGAATTAAAAAAGTATTTATTGGAATTAATGACAAGCAAAGAATCCCAGCACAGGCCTTTACAAATTGCTGAATTTACAGAATGGATAGAAAGTTTATGGAACGCTGTAAAACATGAGAAATTTATCTTCAGTTTCAGGAACAGTCTGGTGGCAGAAGCCTATAATAAACTATCTATACGATACTCACAGTGGGAATGGGAGTTCAGAAAATTCGTCCATGATTGGCTGATCCGTACAGAAACAAACATTAAGAATCAGACTGCAGAGAGTCTAAGTGATGAACTTTGCTACATATTTAAGAATGAGCTGAACAACGTGTTGGTTAGTAGAGAAAGTGAAATGTTGAAATTGATAGAAAACTATTTTGAGCAAAAAAATGAAAATGTTCATCTAATAGAACGATACAAACAAGATTTTATTCTGAGCACAACATTCCTGAAGGAGGAATTGAACAGGAATTCTCTTGTGAAGTTGGATGAGGTGGTTTCAATTCAGAAAGGAAAATTTGAGATTCAGAATATGAAAAATAATTCCCAGAAATTAATTGAAGACAAAATCACAGATCTCCTCAGGAGGTGCCGGGAGAAGAAAGAAAAGCTGAACAATGAGGCTTTAAAGAGAGAATTTGAGGAGATGTGGAAGAGGACACTGACAGACCTGCAGATTGAGAAATTAAAAACACACATTGTCAGCAGATCTATGTTACATCAGCTAATGAATGACATGAGGAATAAAGGATCGGCTATAAATGAACACTTACTGGGTGTGAAGGATCCAGCTATCGCACAACCTGATTTCAAGATGGATGATAAATATATTGAGAGTGGATGGTTCAAGAAATTGAAAGATTCATTTTTGCATAATTTAGGTGTTAGACCTAGAAAGCAGCATTTTGACAAAATAAATGATTTTGCTCATTCTCTTATAGATAACTGTGACCAATATATCACAGGGAAGGTGAGGACTGGAGAGGACTATTGTGAGAACTACTGCCTGCAATTACTTCATATGATTACAACAGAGATTTCCAAAGAGTCCAAAAATCTTCATTTGTCCCCAAGGTTTGAACTGGATATCAAGCTTCACATTCTTGGGAAAGCTTCCAAAGAGTTTCAGGAGATGCATGAGAAATTCCTTCAAGAGAACGATCCAAAACTGTGTTTGGAGAAACTAAAGCCTGGATATTTAGAAACATTTATCAGTCTATTTCAAGAGAAAGATATTTGTCAGACTAAAGCCAAAGAATTCTGTGATCAATGCTTAAAACCAGCAATGAGGGATCATGTTTTCCACCATCTTGGGCAAAAAATAATGGATAGCATAGTAGAAAGTTCAGACAATAAGAAATTCAGCAGTAGAACATTTTTTCAAGATTTTTTACTGAAGGAGCTGCTAGAAGAAATGTCCTTTCAGGAATATGTGAAGTATATACGGTCATATGAGAAATATACAAGAGCCTGGATACTGAATTACACTGAAACATATGCAACACCCCAAATCCTAAAACCATTACAAGAAGATCTGCTCTCTTCACTGGACACAAAGATAAGATCAGCTCTTACTGAAGACAACTCTCTTAAAAGTTTATCAGTCTCAGATTTTTTGAAAAGTGTATGTGAGATACTAAAGGAAGAATTAGTAATCCCACAGACTGCAATGCAAGTGATCACTTTCCAGAACACGGCTGATGTTGGCCAATTTTCATCTGACATTCAGCTCTTCCTCCAAGATACAGAAACAGAAGTCTTATCCGAGCTGCAATCTATGGATATAAAGTCTGTACTCTCCAGGGTGGAGGTGAAGCCTCAGGATGAATTGTTCAGGAAGGTTGTTGGCTGTGGGAAGCAATGTCCATTCTGTAAAGTCCCCTGTGAGGCCGGAGGTGATGAACACAAGGAGCACTTTGCTACCATCCACAGACCTAAAGGCCTAGGAGCATACATATGGGTTTATACTGATATCTTAGTCACTGATATATGTAGTACAGGTGTTGTATCTAATGGATCATTTAGAAATTCAGACACAGAACACAAACCACACCCATACAAAGAGTATCGTACCATTTATCCAGACTGGTCCATCCAACCAGATCCCAGCATCGAGTCATCCGATTACTGGAAATATATTTTTGTTACATTTAATGAGAAATTTGCTGAAGAATACGAGGCAAAACCAGCAAATCTACCAGACGGCTGGAAATCCATCACAAAAGAAAACGCTCTGCAAAGCTTAAAGAAAATGTTCAACAGCTAAACAGAGAAGACAAATCACCACAACGTGTAATTCATCATCCACGTCATTGTCTGCAAATCGTTTACACTTATGAAAAATAAAAACCTTTCCATGGATTTTCTCTAATTGGAAAAACATTTCAAATATTTCCCTCACCACCACGGCCACAGTAACCAGGGTGTGACAGAATGTCTGAGAATCCTCATCCCCCCATGCTATAATGGGATCATTGCTTCTCCCAGAAGATTCCAGAACATTCCAAGTCATATTACAGGTGGTGGTTGTATCCATGGACTATGACATTCCTAACACTGCACTGGAAATGTTATAGATGATATCTCTCTAGGAATGATCATCTGATTCTATGTTTTATTGTACTACACATTATAATATAATAAGACAGAACCTCCATTTAGCTCTCATGTTGATGGATTTCAGCATTTGCTCTAAAACAGACCATCTCAGTGTCTACAGAACAGAAGTCGGGAAGATTATTACAAGAAGGTTTGTTAGAATATCTGTAATGTATGTGGAAGCCCCGGAGAGGATTGTTTCCCCAACAACACTGGAGTTTCACATATAGAGGGGAATTTATCAAAACTGGTGCAGACAGAATCTGGAGCAGCTGAGAATGGCAACCAATCAGCTTCTAGCTTTTATTTTCAAAGCTTAACCGGACAAGCTGAAGATGGAAGCTGATTGGTTGCCATGCTTGGCTGCTCCAGATTCTGTCTGCTCCAGTTTTGATACATTCCCTTTATAGTGTTTCGGTATATAGTATGTGTATGGGGGTTGGTTTACTAAAGGCAAATAGACTGTGCACTCTGCCAGAGCAGTTACTCCAGAGCTTAGTAAATGAGATTGTGACCGGAGTCACTTTGGGTGGGGGGCCCATAGAACAAAGCTCACTTTGGAGAGGTGGGGAGACCCCTGTCTCAGCTCCCCATATCCCTCTTATGTGTAAGTCACCCTGTGCCTGTTAGGGGTACAGGGTGATCTCTCCTAATATTGGGGTGGGGGGTTGCTGATTTGTTATGTGGTTGCATCCCATTGTTCTATTGTCTGTCTGGTTTGGGAGCAAACTATTATGGGATGTATGTGTTTGTGTATTAGCTTAGTGGGGGGGTGTCTCCAGCAGCCCTCCCTCCTGATGGGACTGTCTGCTGCTGTGAAGTTTGAATACCTGTGTGTCTCTTGTTACTAAATGTAGATTGCCCCGCCCTGTGCCATTATGCAGGGAGGGGGATTGTCCCCTGAGTGTATATATCTTGTGTTCAAATAAATTAGTCTACCTCCTGGTTCACTTCAAGACTGGTGTCGTCTGGATCTTGGGGTAACAATAACCAGAGTCACTGGTCTCATGTTCCAGAGCCTGGGAAGCAGCTTCTTGATGGAGATACCCAGTCGTGGGTGTTTGGGGTCCGTTATAGAGGTAAAGCTTTGCTTTGTGAAGAATACCCAATCACCTGCAAGGGAAATTTAAAAAAAAGCATTTTGCTTGCACGTGATTGGATGATGGAAGTCAGCGGATATTCCGCTCATTTACTAAGCTCTGGAGCAACTGCACTTTGCAAAGTGCGCTGTCTATTTGACTTTAATAAATCAACCCCCATGTGGTACTATATGGTTACATTCAAAGACCTGAACAGCCCTTCCATTACAACCGTCAGAAATGATTTTGTTCACACTGAGGGATGTATTTCTATAAATGTGATCATAGCAATCCACCCAGTGAAAGTGCATGTACATGTGTTCTGTGTGAATATAAACACATGCCATTAGGCTACTACCTGTGCTGGATTTGCTTGTTTTTTTTATACCTCAAAAGGGAAAATACCAAAAGCAAATATTTTTTATTGATCTGGAAAATACTGGATTTGGCCACTAGAAGGTGCTAAATATTATTGGAATTCCCTATCGTATTTATCACCATCTAGTGGCCAGACGCGGTATTTTCGATTTTAAATAAATGAAAAGCATTCATCCAGCACAGGACACAGCCTAATGACATTTGTTTATTTGCCCCATTCACCCAGAACAAATGTGCGTTCACTGTCACTGGGCGAGTTGCTATGAGCAGTTTTTTTAAATAAATATACTTATATGATTTTCAAATAAATATGCTTTTTCATGTGTATATTCCATGTATAACCGCAATGCACAATCATGGTAATCTCAGTCATGTATTCTTCCTATTTCTGCTTCATGTATGATTTGGAAATATATATCCTTTCTCATTCTCTTTGTTTTGCTGTACCCAAGATAACTGAATTGTGTTGTTTTTGTAATGATTATTTGGGTGTCAGAAGTGATGTTCAGAGGGTGAGGGTTGGGGGTCGGTAGGTGTAAGTAGCTGGTTAGATTAGATTGTCTGTTTAAAGCTGACCTGTCATCAGATATACTCTTTATTTTAACTAAATAATTGTGAATGTTTAGCACTTCCAGGTCTTCATTACCTCTCACAGAGATCACAGTGCTCCCTGACTATACCTTCATCTGCTTGTCTCTCCAGAAGGACATCACCATCTTTGTTCAGGCATCATCCAGGCTCACTATCTATGCTCAGAGCTGACATGTTGGCTCAGAGATGACACAATCATGCAAATCCTGGTGCCTGTGCAGTTCTTGGCAACATTCACATATGCCTGACACAGATCAGCCTCTGCCACAGCCTCTCACCTTCTGACTTGTTACACTGGTCTGATCACTGGGGGAGGGGAGACTGAGGAAATGTTTCCTCCTGCCTGCAGTAGACTGATGACATCATCTAAGTCTAGGCAAAGTTGCAAGTTGGAGCTCAGGGATGGATTTCAATGATAACAAATGATGGTGTTTACTGTGACGGTCACTAACCCATCCATGCCGTCTTATAGAGTTACTGAGAGGTCTACATCAAGGATTGGGTTTAGGAAGCAGATTACAGTCTCGGGGATTGATGCGATAACCAGTTTTTGTCAATGAATTGTAAATTTCACTGGTGCTAAGAACACCTAACAGAGGTAATGAGAACATAAATAAACACTTTTATACTCATCTTGTGGTCTTGTGTTATCTTTTAACCCCTCGCAGGCTGGCCCCTGTACATGTTTGACCAGTCCACTCCCCTATCATGGAAGTACCAGTATGTCCTCGGAGGACTGAGCTCCTGCACACTGGCAGCCCTGTTACCGTACTATGATTGGACACAGTGGATCACAGGAAAAAGGTACAGAGCCAATGAGAGTTGTTTTGTACCATGTGATCACTGTGACCAATCACAGCATCACAGAACGCAAAAACAGACTGCAGCTACCAGCAGTGTGTCACTTATTGGCCGGTGATCAGGAAGCCCTTATACAATGATCAGAAAGAAAGTCTCCTGACCACCAGCCAGCACCAGTGCAATCCAGTAAGAATATCAACAGTATAAAAATCCACCCCCTAATGTCATCCACCCCCTAATGTCATCCACCCCCTAATGTCATCCACCCCCTAATGTCATCCACCCCCTAATGTCATCCACCCCTCTACAGTAGACATCAGCTCCATCCTCTGATCTGACCTGTATATTAACCCCTTACCTCCCTTATGCTGCACATACTCTTTCACCTCTATCCCGCACTGTATGTGACCTGCACGTTAACCCCTTCACCTCCTCCTCCATCTGTACATGTCTGTACAGAAAATACCTGCTGATCCTGGCAGAAATACACTCAGCTCCTAATGTCCTGTTGTGAGCTGACAATGAATCTCCTGGACAGCATCGTATGACGCCCCGTGAGGACGTCGGATGACAAAACTAGTAGGGCGGGGCTTCTTTTGGATGTGACATCAGGACGTTCCTCGCAGAATGTCGGCTGTGATATCGCGGTGAGCGAGGCTCGTCCCTGTTTTCTTGAGGCTGTCATTGCTGGTGTCGGCTGGACACCCTGTTTGTGAGAGCATTTCTGACGTTTTAATAAAACATGTTGGTTTTAAACGTTCTGCACCATGATTTCCTTTTTTGATTCCCCGAATATGATCTATGCTATGGAGACGTGATGACTACCTGCTGTTAAGGCTCTTCCATATTGTGCTGATTGGCTGCTTGCAGTATATTGAAACGTATATATATATACTTGTGAGCTACTATGATGAGAATCTAAGATATTCCAATTGATTGTGACAAACAAAAATGTAATCCACCTGCGGTTCGCTGGCACTCACACCAACTCATTAAACAGTGTTCTGTGACTAAAACATAAATGTCCTCATAGTGCCGCCCTCCTATATAAATTATCTGTAATAGTGTTATGATATCCAAATCAGACAAAACAAATAAATGACAATTAAACAATAAAATATGACATATAAAATATAATATATGATGCAGGAATTGATCATCTATTGCCTATAACATCATATAAAATGAATAGACCATAACTGTGCTTGTGATCATAAGTGAAATCTAATGGTGAGCAAAAATCAATAAATATTTACACATAAAAAAGTCCTCTTCCAATGTGAACTGCAATGGTGAAATACTACTCCCACAATCCAAGGGCAGTGTGGTCCTAATATGCGCTCACCTTAAGTTTTGCCTAAAAAAAATGGGCAAAACTGGCTTTTTGTCCTTACAGGACTGATGAGATAATCCTCCTATATGGGGTTTTCCGAATGGCAAATAAATGGTTGTAATTGAATCTTAATCCACCTGGGGTCTCTGCAGTGAATGTGACTGATGCTTGTCAGGAATGGATGGATGGATAGATATCTCCCTTTTTCCCCTCCAGGGGTCTCCTTCCTCCTGTATCAATCTCTCTCCCGTGTATCACGGATGGATAACATAAGGGAAAAAGAAACCGTGGTGCCTTATCCTTTTTAAAGATGTATTTTATTACTGCTGGATATACCACTCACATTGATTACGTTTGCAGCAAGTAGAAAAAATGTCAGCATGGCCTGCAGTCTCTGCTATACTCGCCCTGCTTATCCGAGACAACGTCGTGACGTCAGAGCCCCTCCCCTACGCGTTGCGTCACCGGGTAACGTGACTTCATCAGGGGGAAACGATTGGACATCACAACTCTCATATCAGTATATATATATATGACGGCCGCCATTTTATTGAAGTCCGCATGCGCGCGGCCATATTCTTGGGGTCTGATGTGTGTTATGCTTCACCCAGACTCTAACAGATAGAGCTGTTAATGGTAAGTGTTTTAACCCTCTGTTGTCAGACATTGGTAAGCGGATAAGCCGTGCATCACATCACTTGGGTCATGCTTAATCATAGTATACATCTTGTACAGTATAAATATCAAACCTAACATCAAACTATGACATCATGTTTAACCATACACACCTAAAACCTTTATTATACAAATGTAATTACTGATTAACATTGAATTATTATCTATATTCCTGATCATATTATATCCCCAAAACTTTTAATATATAATAATAAAAACAGATAAAATCATAATAAATAAATCATGAGACTGCATAAATCTAAATAAAGTTAATTCTAAAATATGTGGGTATCTAATGTTCCTATAATCTGCCACCTAAATAAATAGTATGTGGATTCCCTCAGCTCTCCTGGCGGCGGATCCTATTATCTACTACCTCTTAATGGAAAAATATTTTTATTTATATTTAAAACCCAGATTATATATAATCTGGGTTTTAAATATAAATAAAAATATACTCGGTGGTGGATTTTTTTGCACGGTGTTTGATTTATACAAGATTTCAGAACTGTTTAATTACTTTGTTATGGGGGATGGACTTTTATAAAAAAAAAAATTCTATCACGGACATCATTTATTTTAACTAATAATTTCTGTATTTACTTATATTTAGGGCACTCTTTGATTTATTCACATTTTTACCTTTTTTTTGGTTAGGAGTGCAGCTTTTGTTCTATTTAGTTTGTGGCGCTTTTTTTCTCTATTTCTCATATTATATAAGATGTCACTTCTGCCATCATTGCTTACTACGTGGGAAATCTGTGAATGATCACAGAGGTCACATGGTACAGGGCTATTCACAACAGCCTTGTACCATGTGACAAGCTGTGACCAATCACAGCTCACACAGTATTTCTCAATGGCTGCAAGAATGCAGCCAGAGAGAAGGAGAAATGGTTGCTTTTACAGCCTTTATGGGTGTAAAAGCAACCAGTGTAAAAAAAGAAAATCCCCCCACAGGTAGTACAGTGTCATCATGGTGACACTGTACTGCTAGGGTGACAGTATGTAAAAAAAAAATAATAATAATAATATAAAAAAATGTAAAATTATTTTTTTTAAATGTTTAAAAATTATAATTTTTGGTTATAAACTAATTTGGGTTTTTTTTTTACAAAAAATATAACGGAATAAATTTTGGACAAGATTTATGATGAAAGAATATTTATTTGCAAAATTTTTTAAGAAAAACACTTTTTTCAAAATTTTGGGACTTTTTAATTTACATAACACAAAAAATAAAAATCCCAGTGGTGAATAAATACCACCAAAATAGAGCTTTATCTGTCTCAAAACACTGCTAAAAAATTAATATGGGTACAGTGTTGCATGACCGCGCAATTGTCATTTAAAGTGTGATAGCGCTGAAAGTTGAAAATTGCCCTGGACAGGAAGGGGTTGAAAGTGTTCGAACTGGAAGGGGGGTAAAGTGTCCCGACTGGAAGTGGGGGAAAGTGTCCGGACTGGAAGGGGGGGAAAGTGTCCCGACTGGAAGTGGGGGAAAGTGTCCCGACTGGAAGTGGGGGAAAGTGTCCGGACTGGAAGGGGGGGAAAGTGTCCGGACTGGAAGGGGGGGAAAGTGTCCGGACTGGAAGGGGAGGAAAGTGTCCGGACTGGAAGGGGTGGAAAGTGTCCAGACTGGAAGGGGGTGAAAGTGTCCGGACTGGAAGGGGGGGGAAGTGTCCGGACTGGAAGGGGTTAAAATCGTATATGAAAACAAAATAGCCATGTGAAAATATTGTATATGGGAGAGGCAAAAACATTTCAGTTGTACGCACTGATCTTTCTGGTAACAATCATCCATGAACGGTTTTTTTTCTATGGACGGTCATTAATTGAAAGTTCTTACACAAACGTTTGGGCTGCTATCTTGTGTGTACTCTGAACCGTGGCTGCCAGTTATAAACATGGAACTGATGGCAGGTATCATTTACTGGAAACCCAACCCTTCCCAGAAAGGAGAATCACTTTCACTTTCACGTGTCTCCTGTAATTTCTCTAGCTGTCTCCAGGCTGGATTTACACTTTGGGGATGCAGGCATTTTGCTGTAGCACACTATTTTTTTCTCTTTTTTTTAAGGTAAATGAACTCTTCCCGTGAACATTTTGTATATTTACCTGTAGATGGGTTAACCGACCAAACCTGCAACATAGGAGCACTCCCTTAGGAGTCACTGAAATTTGGGGTCCCCCTGTAGTCCTGCACAGTCAGGCAAAACGTATTTTCTCAGACTTGCATTCTGGAGACAGTAAACAGTCCTTGAGCTTTGTTTTTTGGGTTATTAAGGATATTGAACTTGGATGGGGTAAGGGGTGTATGAGATGCCCAAAGAGAATGCGACTGAGGACAAATTCTTAGCAAATGTACAAATCTCGTTACAGCAAACTCTTCTGGGAGATCTCCAGCCTCTCCTGGTACCCCACCCCAGACCCCAGATGAATCCTCTTCTCATCCAGCTGTCTGAAGGAAATTCCTGGGCAAGGTGATCAAACGCTGCCACTTTAAATGTAACAGTCCCGGGTGTAGAGCTAGTCAGGTTTCACACCAGAATGCCCTCTCCCTTTGTCTGGCCCAGGGGATGCAGGACTACTCACTCAGTCCCTTCCTGTGAGCTGGTTGGGTTGGTTGCTGCCCTCAGGCCTTCTGCTGGGCTGGCTTCTTCCCTGGCTCCACAGGTGGTCCTCTCTCTGGGGACTGGTGGGGTTGAGTGTTTGTCCTTCCAGGTCCCAACCTGTAGGTAAGCCCCTTCCCACTGGGTCCCCTCCCAGGCTCCTGCATCTCTGCCTTTCACTCCATCTTCCACCTGAACTCGACTGCTGCTGAGCAGGCGTTCTCACACTTATCCTGGCCCCATGCCAAGCCTCCTGCTTGGTGATTGGCCAGGGTCCTCTAAGCATGCAGGCCAGCCCCTCCTCACCCTTGCCCACTGATTCTAGAATCTTCTCCAAGTTTCCAGAGTAGGGAGAGGTTTGAGGGAACTGACCTGCAGAGCCCTCAGCCCTGACCTAAATTTGAGCCCTCTAACTTAAACACAAGCTGCTACTCAGTCTAACTAAGAAAAAAAACTAGCTGGCTCCCCCTAGATAATTAGAGGGGCTCTGCATACACTATAGCCGTATACTTTCAGATAAACCAGTCTACCTTTCAGTGCTCATTGTTTCCTCAGCTTTCTAATCATACTTCATAGATCACCTGACGTGTTTATATTCTAGTTTTCCTACCTGTTTTTATGATCTAATTACATCACAGCTATATAATTAGATTGTACAAACCTTTTAGAGACTGAGTGTCCAAACCCACCTATTTATCGCAAAGTGCCAACACTGCAATTAAACCTGAATACTGAGGTTGTAGTTTAGAAAAAACAACCCAAACATTAACATATTTTGTCTGAAAAGAAAAACACAATAACAAACCTTCCACTACCCACCAGCACAAGGGGGCAAAGTTCCACTGACCATCAGCACAAGGGGGCAAAGTTCCACTGACCACCAGCACAAGGGGCAAAGTTCCACTGAGCACCAGCACAAGGGGCAAAGTTCCACTGCCCACCAGCACAAGGGGCAAAGTTCCACTGACCATCAGCACAAGGGGGCAAAGTTCCACTGACCACCAGCACAAGGGGCAAAGTTCCACTGAGCACTAGCACAAGGGGCAAAGTTCAACTGCCCACCAGCACAAGGGGCAAAGTTCCACTGACCACCAGCACAAGGGGCAAAGTTCCACTGCCCACCAGCACAAGGGGCAAAGTTCCACTGACCACCAGCACAAGAGGGCAAAGTTCCACTGCCCACCAGCACAAGGGGGCAAAGTTCCACTCACCACCAGCACAAAGGGGCAAAGTGACAACAAGCACAAGGGGGCAAATTTCCACTAACCATCAGCACAAGAGGGTAAAGTTCCACTAACCATCAGCACAAGGGGGCAAAGTTCCACTGACCACCAGCACAAGGGGGCAAAGCTTCACTGCCCACCAGCACAAGCTAAAATCTTTTGTTAGTAAAAAGGATTGTATTAAAACTCATAGCCAGTCCAATATATATATATATCCTTGGCAGCGCACTGACCGGCCATGTGAAAGCTCAGATGAGACGCGGCTAATGAGTTGCAGCTTGTGACGTCAGTGCCTGGTGCCACTACTCCTCTCTGAGCATGCACTTGACCCCTATAGTATGTACACTGTTATCCGATGCTTGGCTGCTGGGGCAACTTTGCTCGGGTGCCGACAGAGAGGGCTCTGCCTGCCACTGCCCACCAGCACAAGGGGGCAAAGTGACCACGAGCAGCAGCACAAAGGAGCAAAGTTCCACTCCGCATCACAAGGGGGCAAAGTTCCACTCACCACCAGCACAAGGGGGCAAAGTTCCACTGCCCACCAGCACAAGGGGGGAAAGTTCCACTGCCCACCAGCACAAGGGGGCAAAGTTCCACTCACCAGCAGCACAAGGGGGCAAAGTTCCACTCACCACCAGCAAAAGTGGGCAAAGTGACAACAAGCACAAGGGGGCAAATTTCCACTAACCATCAGCACAAGAGGGCAAAGTTCCACTAACCATCAGCACAAGGGGGCAAAGTTCCACTGACTACCAGCACAAGGGGGCAAAGTTCCACTGACCAAAAGCACAAGGGGCAAAGTTCCACTGACCATCAGCACAAGGGGGCAAAGTTCCACTGACCATCAGCACAAGGGGGCAAAGTTCCACTGACCACCAGCACAAGGGGGTAAAGTTTCACTGACCAAAAGCACAAGCTAAAATCTTTTGTTAGTAAAAACAATTGTATTAAAACGCATAGCCAGTCCAATATATATATATCCTTGGAAGTGCACTGACCGGCCATGTGAAAGCTCAGATGAAGCGCGACTAATTAGTTGCAGCTCGTGACGTCAGCGCCTGGCGCCGCTACTCCTCTCCAAGCATGCACATGACCCCTATAGTATGTACACTGTTATCCGATGCTTGGCTGCTGGGGCGACTTTGCTCGGGTGCCGACAGAGAGGGCTCTTCGTGCCATAGGTTCGCCACTAGAGATGAGCGAATCGAACATGACGAAGTGGAATTCGTTCCGAAGATTTGGAAAAATTCGATTCGCGACGAATCCGAAGATTAGCAAACTTCGGATGCACGAATCAAATTTTCCCAAAAATGGCGGCGACATGTGTGGCGACGGAGCGGGGATCTCTGGGAAGGCGCGCAGACAAGGCGCGCTGACCCATAATGCATTCATTCATGACATGTGATCGCATTAGCCAATCAGCAGCCAGCCAGCCAGCACTGTGTAATGGTGGAGCTATAAATCGCGGCCATCTTAGAATTGTCCATTAGCCTCCGGTCATTCAAGAGAGACAGACCTGTGTGTATTAGGGAAAGAGTTAGGGCCACAGAGACTTTAGGGCCACAGAATCGTTACTCAGGGACACAGAATCGTTACTCAGGGACACAGAATCGTTACTCAGGGACACAGAATCGTTACTCAGGGACACAGAATTGTTACGCAGGGACACAGAATTGTTACTCAGGGACACAGAATCGTTACTCAGGGTCGTTACTCAGGGACACAGAATCGTTACTCAGGGACACAGAATCGTTACTCAGGGACACAGAATCGTTACTCAGGGACACAGAATTGTTACTCAGGGACACAGAATCGTTACTCAGGGACACAGAATCGTTACTCATGGATACAGAATTGTTACTCAGGGACACAGAATCGTTACTCAGGGACACAGAATCGTTACTCAGGGACACAGAATCGTTACTCAGGGACACAGAATCGTTACTCAGGGACACAGAATTGTTACTCAGGGACACAGAATTGTTACTCAGGGACACAGAATCGTTACACAGGGACACAGAATCGTTACTCAGGGACACAGAATCGTTACTCAGGGACACAGAATTGTTACTCAGGGACACAGAATTGTTACTCAAAGACACAGAATCGTTACTCAGGGACACAGAATCGTTACTCAGGGAAACACAGAATTGTTACTCAGGGACACAGAATTGTTACTCAGGGACACAGAATCGTTACTCAGGGTCGTTACTCAGGGACACAGAATCGTTACTCAGGGACACAGAATCGTTACTCAGGGACACAGAATTGTTACTCAGGGACACAGAATCGTTACTCAGGGACACAGAATTGTTACTCAGGGACACAGAATCGTTACTCAGGGACACAGAATCGGTACTCATGGACACAGAATTGTTACTCAGGGACACAGAATCGTTACTCAGGGACACAGAATTGTTACTCAGGGACACAGAATCGTTACTCAGGGAAACACAGAATTGTTACTCAGGGACACAGAATTGTTACTCAGGGAAACACAGAATTGTTACTCAGGGACACAGAATTGTTACTCAGGGACACAGAATCGTTACTCAGGGACACAGAATCGTTACTCAGGGACACAGAATTGTTACTCAGGGACACACAGAATTGTTACTCAGGGACACAGAATCGTTACTCAGGGACACAGAATCGTTACTCAGGGACACATAATCGTTACTCAGGGACACAGAATCGTTACTCAGGGACACAGAATCGTTACTCAGGGACACAGAATCGTTACTCAGGGACACAGAATCGTTACTCAGGGACACAGAATCGTTACTCAGGGACACATAATTGTTACTCAGGGACACAGAATTGTTACTCAGGGACACAGAATCGTTACTCAGGGACACAGAATCGTTACTTAGGGCCACAGCTATCAAAGAATCGAAAATTTAAAGTGACATACACCCTTTTTTTTGGTGGCTGTCGTGCACAGTTGGTGCTGCAGTTTGCCGATTGTGCAAAATAAACTGACTTTCTGCTTCACAACCACTATTGTACGTTCAAAGAGTTAGATCCATTTACACGCCGGCTGGCGGTAATATTTTTTGGGTGATTAGTGCATTCCAGTGACATAAACGTACAGTTTCCAGCCAACGGCAAGCTGCAATTGACCGATTGTGCTAAATAAACTGACTTTCTGCTTCACAACCACTATTGTACGTTCAAAGAGTTAAATCCATATACACGCCGGGTGGCGGTAATATTTTTTGGGTGATTAGTGCATTCCAGTGACATAAACGTACAGTTTCCAGCCAACGGCAAGCTGCAATTGACCGATTGTGCTAAATAAACTGACTTTCTGCTTCACAACCACTATTGTACGTTCAAAGAGTTAGATCCATTTACACGCCGGCTGGCGGTAATATTTTTTGGGTGATTAGTGCATTCCAGTGACATAAACGTACAGTTTCCAGCCAACGGCAAGCTGCAATTGACCGATTGTGTACAATAAACTGACTTTCTGCTTCACAACCACTATTGTACGTTCAAAGAGTTAAATCCATTTACACGCCGGCTGGCGGTAATATTTTTTGGGTGAGTAGTGCATTCCAGTGACCTAAACGTACAGTTTCCAGCCAACGGCAAGCTGCAATTGACCGATTGTGCTAAATAAACTGACTTTCTGCTTCACAACCACTATTGTACGTTCAAAGAGTTAAATCCTGTTTTATGTTTGGGGTGCTTATTGAATTAAAGAGTATGTCAGACAACACGCAGAGGAGTGGCAGAGGAGGCAATGTTTCAGGAGCGAGCAGACGTGGCAGCAGAGGAAGGGGTCGAGGCAGCACTAGTCGCAGCCAGAGGCCAGTGCTCCCGGTGTCATCCAGCGGTCGTGTCTCCACTGACAACCCTGCCGTCATTGATTGGTTGACTCGGTCGTCTTCCTCTTCCCAGGTCACCTCTGACACCTACAGCCAACGGTCGGTGGGTACGTCAGACACAACCGTTGGTTGGCATGGCCCGGGAGCAAGCCCACTGAAATCACGTGTCCTCGACCTGCCCCTGTCCTTTGGTGTTCCCTCAGCAAGCGAAGTATCGCATGCTGTGGGCTCAGCCCCACTGTACAGTGAGGAAGAGCTAACAGAGGGCGGTCAGGAACGGGGGGAGACATCCGCCTCTTCAGCAGCCAGGCGAAGAAGTACTGGCGAGGAGAGTGGCTCGGTAGCCGGTCTAGAGACAGGTCTGTCTCCTGACCCACACGCAGCCGAGTGGGCTAGTAGTGAGGCGGAGACCCTACTTGATGATGAGGAGGTTGATCTCACTTGGCAGCCTCGTCGTCATCAGGCTATTGCTTCCGCATCATCAGGAGAAGAGGGTGCCAGCTTGCCAGCGAGCAAAACAGTCGGTGGGTTGCCCAGGAGGCAGCAGGGTCGCAGCAGTGTCAGTGGAGCCAAACGGCCACGGAGTAGAGCACCAGCTCCACTGCAGCCTACCACCAAGGCCAGTAGTGGTGCCGGTGTGCACGGAGGAAGTAGCAGTCAGCCAGTGAGGAGTAGCGGGGGCAAAGTTTCCTACTCGGCGGTGTGGCAATTTTTCATCAAGCCGCCCGAGGAAGTAAACGTAGCCGTATGTCGACTATGTGGCCAGAAAGTCAAGCGTGGCCAGGGGGCCAATCTTGGGACTACAGCGTTGCGTCAGCATATGCAGCGTCGCCATTCGGTGGCCTGGGAAAACCGTGATAAAGATACGGCGGTTCTGCCTGCCCCAGCCCCCGCTCCATCACCAGCTCCGTTACTTGCTCCGTCACCCGACGTCAATCGCCCTCTATCAGCCAGTCAAGGCTCCAACACCTCTGCTGAGGGGAGTTGTCGCTCGTTGGCATCTTCCGCTCGTTCAGATGCTCCTTCTCCTGCTACTCCTCTTCAAGGATTCCGTCAGCAGTCTTTCTTGGAATCCGTTTCCAAGAGACAACAGTTTGCGAGCACACACCCGACGGTGCAGAAGCTGAACGTCCTCCTGTCCAAGTTGCTGGTGCTGCAGTCCCTCCCTTTCCAACTGGTGGACTCAGCACCTTTCCGAGAAATGATGGCTTGTGCCGCGCCGCGGTGGAGAGTGCCAAGCCGGCATTTCTTCGCCAAAAAGGCAGTGCCAGCCCTGCATTCACATGTAGAAGAGATGGTGGGCCAGTCTTTGAGCATGTCGGTCTCTGCCAAAGTGCACGGCAGCGCCGACGTGTGGAGCTGTAACTACGTTCAGGGACAGTACATGTCATTTACGGCCCACTGGGTGAACGTGGTGCCGGCAAAGCCACACCAGCAACTTGGACAGGTCACGCCGCTTTTGCCTCCACGTTTGCACGTCCTTGGTCCAGCAAAGATGTCCGCCTCTACCACCTCTTCTTCCGCCGTGTCCTCAGCCGCCACCCCCGTGCCAAGTCCCATTACCCGACCGGCATATCACATGTGCAGGGCGCAACGGTGTCACGCTGTGCTGCACCTGGTATGCCTTGGCGAACGTAGTCACACAGGGGAGGAACTTCTGAGTGTAATGAACAGAGAAATCGACAGATGGCTGTCTCTGCGCAAACTGAAAATCGGAACCATGTTGACCGACAACGGAAAGAACATGGTGTCTGCTCTGCGTCAAGGAAGGTTGTGCCATGCGCCATGCATGGCTCACGTGTTCAATCTGGTTGTCAAGCGGTTCCTAAAATCCACCATCCCACTGCAAGACATCCTTAAAATGTCACATAAACTTTGCATGCATTTCAGCCATTCCTACACCGCAAAGCACACCCTCCTTGAGCTGCAGCGGCAGAACGGAATTCCACAGCATCGCCTGATCTGCGACGTTGCAACAAGGTGGAATTCAACCCTACACATGTTAGACCGCCTTTACGAGCAGCGAAAGGCCATCACCGATTTCCTGATGTTACAAGCGGATAAAGGTACTCCCCTGTGTAACTTAGATGTCAGCCATTGGCAGCTCATGCGTGACACCTGCCGCTTGCTCAGGCCCTTTGAGGAGGCCACGCTATTCGTGAGTCGGCAGGACTATGGGATGAACGACGTCATTCCTCTGTTGCATGTCCTGGAACAAATGCTGTTAACAATGGCTGGTCAGGGTGCGGTAGACGTGGCGCACAGATCTCAATGCCACATGACCCCTGTGGGGGCAGGACAGGAAGAAGAGGAGGAGGTAGAGGAGGACATTGGTGCTCAGGAATTATTGAGTGAAATGGGTGGTTTTTCCACTCAGCGGACAGGAGTGGAGGAGCAGGAGCATCTGGTAGAGGAGGAGGAGGAGGAGACAGAGGACCCAGACGCACCGTGGCAGTATGCTGTGGAGATGGAGGCAGGGAGTCCCTCGCATTCCTTGGCACAAATGGCCCATAGCATGCTCGGTTGCTTGCGTAGCGACAGCCGAATAATAACCATCAGACAGAGGGATGACTTTTGGCTGTCCACCTTGTTGGACCCTCGCTACCGTTCCAAAATGGTGGCCTTTTTCACACCTGCTGAGAGGGAGGCCAAAATTACGTACTATAAAAACCACCTATGTAGTCAGTTGGTCTCTGCCTTTCTGCGCCAACGTCCATCCTCAGACACTGTGGGCCCTGTGCGCTCGCGTTCCGCTGCCATGGCAGCAGGGGAGGGGTGGGGTGGTAGGAGCAGTGGCAGCTCCACCAGCAGCGGCTGCCTCAGTCTGCAGTCGATGATGAGTAGCTTTCTTCACCAGCGCAGTGAGGAAACTACTAACCAGCCGCAGCAGCAGCAGCATCAGGTGGACCTGGAGCAGGACCTCAAACAACAGGCTTGGGCCTACTTGGACAGCACCCTGCCAACCGAGGTAGACAATCCCCTTGACTACTGGGCAACGAAACTTGACCTTTGGCCCCAACTAGCTGAATTTGCCCTTGAAAGGCTGTCATGCCCAGCCAGTAGCGTGGCATCTGAGCGCGTGTTTAGTGCGGCAGGAGGTATTGTAACTCCGCGGAGGACACGACTGTCCACCCAAAGTGTGGAGAGACTCACGTTTGTGAAAATGAATCAGGCGTGGATTAGTCTGGATTTCAAACCACCAGTTCCTGATACAACTGACTAAATCCGCCATGAATCATGCCCCTGCCATGTGCCACTTTCAGGTCTCCCCACACTGCTGCTGTGTTCCATTTTTTTTTAACAAACATGTTATTAGGGACAAATAGGCCGCTGTCTTTACAACTTTTTAATTCCATGCAGTATATAGCCCTATCGGCCACTTTCTGGCATCCAGTTGCTGTAGCCCCCATCACCACACTGTGCCACGGGCCCCTGTACCGCCTTCTCATACTGCTGCCAGATCCATCCTCTGCCATGTGCGTCTTTGTTGTCTGCTCACGCTGCTGGGTTCCAGTTTTAAACCTAGGCCTGTGTATGGCTTCCGAATACTGCTGCCTCCACCGCCACCCTGCGCCATGTGCCTCTGTCGTCTGCTCACGCTGCTGACGGCTTCCGCTTTTTAACCTAGGCCTGTGTATGGCTTCCGAATACTGCTGCCTCCACCGCCACCCTGCGCCATGTGCCACTTTCAGGTCTCCTTACACTGTTGGTGGGTTCCATTTTGTGATAGGGTGCTGTATGGCCTTCCATTGCTGCTGCCTCCACCGCCACCCTGCGCCATGTGCCTCTGTCATCTGCTCACGCTGCTGACGGCTTCTGCTTTTTAACCGAGGCCTGTGTTTGGCTTCCGAATACTGCTGCATCCACCGCCACCCTGCGCCATGTGCCTCTGTCGTCTGCTCACGCTGCTGACGGCTTCCGCTTTTTAACCTAGGCCTGTGTATGGCTTCCGAATACTGCTGCCTCCACCGCCACCCTGTGCCATGTGCCTCTGTCGTCTGCTCACGCTGCTGACGGCTTCCGCTTTTTAAACTAGTCCTGTGTATGTCTTCCGAATACTGCTGCCTCCACCGCCACCCTGCGCCATGTGCCACTTTCAGGTCTCCTTACACTGTTGGTGGGTTCCATTTTGTGATAGGGTGCTGTATGGCCTTCCATTGCTGCTGCCTCCACCGCCACCCTGCGCCATGTGCCTCTGTCGTCTGCTCACGCTGCTGACGGCTTCCGCTTTTTAACCGAGGCCTGTGTTTGGCTTCCGAATACTGCTGCATCCACCGCCACCCTGCGCCATGTGTCCCTGTCGTCTGCTCACGCTGCTGACGGCTTCCGCTTTTTAAACTAGTCCTGTGTATGTCTTCTGAATACTGCTGCCTCCACCGCCACCCTGCGCCATGTGCCACTTTCAGGTCTCCTTACACTGTTGGTGGGTTCCATTTTGTGATAGGGTGCTGTATGGCCTTCCATTGCTGCTGCCTCCACCGCCACCCTGCGCCATGTGCCTCTGTCGTCTGCTCACGCTGCTGACGGCATCCGCTTTTTAACCGAGGCCTGTGTTTGGCTTCCGAATACTGCTGCATCCACCGCCACCCTGCGCCATGTGTCTCTGTCGTCTGCTCACGCTGCTGACGGCTTCCGCTTTTTAACCTAGGCCTGTGTATGGCCTTCAATTGAAGCTGCTTCTGCTCCGCCACTCTGCCATTGGACTCTTGATAGTCGTCTCCCCACGCTGCTGCTGGGGGGACTTTTTAACATAGGCTTCTGTATGGCCTTCAATTTTAGCTGCTTACGCTCCGCCACTCTGCCATGGGCCCCTGTACCGCCTCCTCATGCTGCTGCCAGGCCCGTAATCTGCCATGGGCCCCCGTACCGACTCCTCATGCTGCTGCCAGGCCCGTAATCTGTCATGGGCCCCTGTACCGCCTCCTCATGCTGCTGCCAGGTCCAGAGTGTGTCATGGGTCCCTGTACGGCCTCCCATTGCTGCTGTCTCCATCGCCACACTCTGCCATGTGCCACTTTCAGGTCTCCTCAGACTGCTGGTGGGTTCCATTTTGTCATAGGGTGCTGTATGGCCTCCCACTGCTGCTGCCTCCACCGCCACACTGTGGCTCCACACTCTGGTTTTGGCCCCGTGACTGCCCAAATGAGTGAAGTGTGCGGTGATTCTAAGATCGACGGCACTCATCTGCATGTCATACTGACTGACAGTATTATTTCTCTTCCCCAGCAGACTCCAAGGGCATTTAAATTAAAGGTACAGTGTTCTGCACTAATATAAAGGCTCTCTGAAGCCTAGAAACACCCTTTTTATAAGTTAAATTCGCAGCGAATATATTCGCCTCGAATCAAATTTATTCCGCGAATTCGGCGAATCAGCCGAATCGAATTTTTGAATAATTCGCTCATCTCTATTCGCCACCACTGGTGCAAGCTAAGCTAATTATTTGGAAGGAGCAATGATATACAAAATTAGAGTTCATACACTAATAGGGATTCCCCTTTTTTGGAATAGCTACGTACAGACCAGGGGCAGACTGACAACTCATGGGGCCCCCGGGCAGTAAGAGATAATGGGAGACCCCTGTGCCCCCACCTACACTCAAGCCACACCCACACAACACCCTACCTACATATTGCAGCTCAGCTGCATAGAAGGGGCATTTAAATATTTACTGCAGCAAAGACTGCATGAATGTTCCCGGCTTCTTTCCGTAGACGCCACTGGGCACTTTCAGGTTTAAAGATGGCTGTCATGTGGGGGACGTGAAAGAGAGAGGAGAGTGAGAGGGTGAAAAAGAGGAGGAGTGTGAGAGAGAGGGAGGAGGAGGAGGAGTGAGAGAGGAAGGGATGAGAGAGGGGGGTATTTTAAAATGTACAGAGTGGAGTGTATGAAAGTGGGTAATATGTACAGGGAGAGGAGTGCGGAGTCTATGGCGGTGGGTAGTATGTACAGGGAGAGGAGTGCGGAGTGTATGGTGGTGGGCAGTATGTACAGGGAGAGGAGTGCGGAGTGTATGGCGGTGGGCAGTATGTACATGGAGAGGAGTGTGGAGGGTATGGTGGTGGGTAGTATGTACAGGGAGAGGAGTGCGGAGTGTATGGTGGTGGGTAGTATGTACAGGGAGAGGAGTGCGGAGTGTATGGCTGTGGGTATTATGTGTAGGATGGTGTCAGTAGGATGGTGTCAGTAGTTCATTTTTATTAGTATTATTGCCCCCCCAACAAACAGACCCTCAAATAATGTCAGAACCCCCATGACATTGGATACTTTATCTTCAGTGGCCCCTAATATAGTTGACTCTCTTAGTGGTCTCAACAACAGTGTCCATTTTCCATCTTCCCCAGGGGCCATGTGTGACAATGCCAATACTTCTCTCCCATGCCCCCAAATAATTCCATTGGAGCCTTTTTAGAGGTTGCTCCTCTATCTGTCCTAAAAGCAGAAAGGAAATTAAGAGAAGAGGGGAGAAAACACAGACATTGTATAAAATAATGATGCGCTATGGTTACATTTGCTCTAATTGTGTCCAATTAACTACGATTTATTGAATTTGTGGTAATACCTCTCGTCTTACTAAGAGATTGACTTTAATCCATGAAATATGTACAGTCTATGGATTCCCCATCTCTTCTATAGGATTTTGGAAAAGTACTAACGTATCTGTATATGTGATAGCACATAAAGTGGAACTTTACTCTCCCAGTCTACACTGATTCGAAGTCATACATTTCTTATCTGAAAACAGAGCTATCAGATAGAAACCGAGAAGCTCGTTATGGTTCAATAAAGTTAAAGTTCATATAGTGTACTTTGTCAGTATACATAAAACGAGCAAAGAAGGAAGACAACACCCTCATTTCACTCACCGAGTGGAACACTGTGGTCTTAGAGTGCAGTCCAACTGAATCTCAAAGCTACTTTAGCCGGGTAAGAGCCACTATCTATTAATTATAAAAAAAAAACAAGTTTGTTGTATATTGCTTTATTCGTATTCACATTGTATTATCTGTAATACTGTTGTTGCTCCATTGAGAGACCGCTGTTCTGAAATTTCATTTGGCGCCATAAAACGGAATTGCAATGCTGACTTGCCAAAACGTAGTTCTGTAGTGCAAATCATTAGTGATTGGAAGGTGATCATGTAAAACCTTTGAGTACCTTTGAACAGGCTGTCAAACAGAAGTGAACCTCTACTGAATTTTTACCATACAACTTTGTGTATATAGACAGTGGAATTATTATGATCTCTTAATCAATCCAATGATTACATAAACATGTTTCAAAAAATATATAATGTATTAAATCGAATTCCTAAAATATTTCTGCTCCTACTATAAAAAAACAGGACCTATGCACAGTATATTATACCCCAAAGTTGGCAATTATTGTCTCAAGTTCCACAATATCGCTACAGATACTTCCTTCTTTTTGTAGTTTCTTGGGCTTGGTCCGGTTTTGTGGTTTCTTTGTGAAAGGGGCTGGAGTTCCTTTATGCATTCCGTGATTCTTGTCCACTCCTTCATGAGGATGCAGAAGAGAATTATCTACAATTATGTACAATATTATCATTATTATACAGGATTTATATGGCGCCAACAGTTTGCGCAGCGCTTTACAAAATGAAGACAGACATGACAGTTCCAATACAATTTGGTACAAGAGAAAACAGAGGGCCCGGCTCTTAGAGCTTACAATCTAGGAGATATGCAAGAGTATTAATAACATATAAGCATGGCTTCACTCATATTTATGTCTCTTATTGAATTGCCACTTACAGGTGTATCCTGTGCTTGGTCCAAATATCAAGTCTAAAAACATCTCCATAGGGCAACACAGTGAAAGAGGTCCCTATTTTTGGGTGGGATAGCCACAGAGGATACAGGCTAAGGATCCCTCGTCCCAATCATATGGTGCAGGTAAGCTGTGAAAGATATATATACAGTATTTGGAAATAATGGTCCTTGTGACATATAACCCTGCCTGCCCTTCAAATAATTGAGTCCCCTACACCAGTATCCCAGTATCATGCAATTGTACATATTTAGTAGGATGTATTAACTCTCTGATCCTTTTTTCTTTAGCCCGCCTTCTAATTGTAACCCAGTTTACCTACCTCTGACCCCTCCCCCTTATATCTCCACCCTCCCCTATTCTGGCCTCTGCCAGCATCTGTTAAGTGAGATCTAAACTCTTCTCCAAGTTGTTATGCTTTGCAATGTTGCCAGCTGATTCTTGAGTCCTCATGCACATGGGACGTTTTTACAGCGGCTGTTTTTGGCTTTTGGCGTTTTTTTCTACAACCTGTAAACCCCCCGGCATGTTCTCCTATGTGTCCATCCCCAGCATGTTATCCTATGTGTCCATACACACATAGACTGGAATCAACATTTTTTGGCAGGGTACGTTTTTTGACTGGAAAAAAAACTCAGGACTAGTGGATTTCTAGAGGAGTTTTTTAGGTGTAAAATCGCTAAAACGCTGAAAAACGTGGAAAATTGTGGCAAACCGGCATTTTTGGACATTTTTTTAGCAAAAAAACAAAGCTAAATGCTAATGCAAAAAACACGGTTTTAACATGACTTTACACAGCTAACATTACCAGCATTATTAAAATGTCCCCCCAGTGTACATGGAAACTTTGATCCAGGATCTGGGCTCCCAAACAAACAACTTGCTCAGATTGTCTACAACACTATTCTCCTTGAACGGTTGTTCATGTACTGCATAGTGTACATTGAGCAGGATCTACACTAAGGCCCCATGTACACGGGACACTTCTGAATGATGGAAACTAACTGCTGGAAAACGTAAGTTAAAAAAACGTCTGTTTAGCCACGTTTGCATGACACGTTTATAAGTGTTTTTTAAAGATAAGCACAAGAGACCTTCCAAATGCCCAGAATGCATTGAAAAGTGGTAAATTATTAACTATTTCAGACTGTTTCAGAGAAATACAGAGAGTAGAAGCAGAGACAGTAGTATGTGTTGAGATCAG
Source organism: Staurois parvus (assembly GCF_062004578.1). NCBI lineage: Eukaryota > Metazoa > Chordata > Amphibia > Anura > Ranidae > Staurois > Staurois parvus. The sequence continues at coordinate 132,193 of NW_028319231.1, read as the reverse complement.
CTTAGGTGTGAGTTGCTCATTAACATTTCTTTTGTTTCCAAGGGTGGGAAAGGTGTCTGGTGGAGTCATTAAGGTCACCTGGCAGGGGGTCTTTATGAGGAATTTGAGGTATGAATGCTCATTAACATATCTTTTTTTTCCAAGGGTGGGAGAGGTCTAAGGTGTGAATGGTCATTAACATATCTTTTTTTTCCAAGGGTGGGAGAGGTTAAGGTGTGAATGGTCATTAACATATCTTTTGTTTCCAAGGGTGGGAGAGGTTAAGGTGTGAATGGTCATTAACATATCTTTTTTTTCCAAGGGTGGGAGAGGTTAAGGTGTGAATGGTCATTAACATATCGTTTGTTTCCAATGGTGGGAGAGGTTTGAGGTGTGAATTAGTTATTAACATATCTTTTGTTTCCAAGGGTGGAAGAGGTCTGAGGTGTGAGTTGCTCATTAACAATTCTTTTGTTTCCAAGGATGGGAAAGGTGTCTGGTGGAGTCATTAAGGTCACCTGGCAGGGGGTCTTTATGAGGAATTTGAGGTATGAATGCTCATTAACATATCTTTTTTTTCCAAGGGTGGGAGAGGTTAAGGTGTGAATGGTCATTAACATATCTTTTGTTTCCAAGGGTGGGAGAGGTCTGAGGTGTGAATTAGTTATTAACAATTCTTTTGTTTCCAAGGGTGAGAAAGGTGTCTGGTGGAGTCATTAAGGTCACCTGGCAGGGGGTCTTCATGAGGAATTTGAGGTGTGAATGGTCATTAACATATCTTTTGTTTCCAAGGGTGGGAGAGGTCTGAAGTGTGAATGGCCCTTAAGATATCATTGTTTCCAAGGGTGGGAGAGGTCTGAGGTATGAATTGGTCATTACAATGTGTGACAAGCTTGGTAGGAACATCCTGTGTTCAGTGTTTTGTCCATTTGACTACCTTGAAAACAATTTGCATGCATTTTTCATGGTGAAAAAAAAACTCTGGACAGCATCAGGAACTGGAAGAGTTAAAATAAGTTTTCAGACACAAATACTTATAAACGCCATTTGCCGCATTTACAAGCGTTTTGCATTTTGAAACACTGATAAAATCGTCTGCTGAATGCAAGATTTCTGCATTCAAAAAAATGACTGTTAACTCAAATGCCTGGAAATGATGATGTGTACACGGACACATAGGAAAACATTAGGGGGAGTTCAGGGGCTGCTGAAAAAAAACGCTGAACAGCTCCAAAACGTGAGTTTATCAGCTGCAGTGTACATGAGCCCTTAAAGTGGTATTAAAGGTTCGGCTTAACAAAAAAAAAAATGCACATAACACAGTCCCCTTTACATTATACAGCCCCAGCACATTACGTAGTCCCTTGCAGCCATTTCCCCCTCCTTCACATTACACAACCTCTGCAACTCTGCCCCTTCCTATCTTACTCAGGCATGCAGGGCGGGAGACACAGCTGCGCTGATAGAGGGTGGGAGCTGCTGGAGTTAATTTGTTTCATATTAACAAGCTGGTTACCTTGGAAGGTTACCTCTGGAAGCTCCCACCCTCTATTCAGTGCTGCTGTGTCTCCCGCTGTGTGTGTTCGTGACAATGGTGGCAGTAATTCAGCGACCGGCCCTGGGTGTCACCCCCCTGGTGGGTGTCACCTGGATACATTCCGCACCTCCCTGCACCCCTATAGAGATGCCATTGCATGGGGGGCAAATAATCAATTCTGGTCATATTCAAGGCTAATAGGCATGAGGTTGTCAAAAAAAAGAGCATGGGAAAAACACAATGCAGAGGAAAGGGCAGGCAGCAGCAAATGGAGGAGACATGTGTATGGTCAGGGGAAGAGCAGGCAGCAGCAAAATTAAAGTGCTGAATCCTACAGCCATAGGCTGCCCACCCTTCCACAAATCTTCCTTTTGGTTGCACCTATCAGGACGGCAATTTGGAGGGGCTCCGGGGAGCTGTTTTATTCCACTCATTGTGAATTACACAGGAGGTGGTGAAGTGGCTGACAGAGCGTTTGTGTTCTTAAACTTCTAGGACTGCTTGCCCAGGAAAAAGTAGGTGTGGCCAAATGTAACAGTGGGAGGGGTTTAGGGGCATGATTGAACAAATCCCTGGCTTCTTTGTACCTATAAATTATTGCTTTATTGTTGTGCTGCAGGCAAACGTCTCACAAACACATATACAGTATATTCAACATATTGCACCCCTTTTGGAGTCGCTAGAAGATTTGGGTCCCTCTATAGTCCTGCAAAGCCAGGCAACATGCATCTTCACATCCACTTGCATTCAGGAGTCAGGAATCAGTCCTTGAGCTTGTTTTGATGTTTTATTGGGAATGTTGGAGCTTGGATAGGGTTGGGGTGTATGTGATGCCCAGAGAAACAGAGGACAACTATGTACAAGTTTTCCACAAAATATTAGTATACAAAATAGATCTCCTCCCCATCGGAGCTCCTCGGAAATCACAGGGCACCAGCGGGTAATCACCGCGATTGACAGCCGCGGCTGCGAATGGCGGAGCAGGTAGGGTGTGCACCCCCTACAGGCAGGTGCAAAATCATGTATATATATATGTGATTTTGTGCACCCGTGCCACCCTGTAGCAATATTTCTGCTATAGGGCGATCCGGAAGTGGGTACAGAGCCCTGTGTTTGTAAACACAGGACTCTGCAGTGATTGGCTACAGATGATCAGCAGGTCTCATTTATAAATCATTGGCCAGGACCTGCAGACAAAATCCCACTGTGGCCAGTGACATCGTATGTTAGCGGGGGGCACATGCATGGGCGCCCCTAACCTGGAACAGGCTGGATGAAGTACATGTCTGTGATCCATCCTGCCCATGTCACATGCCTGCAGTAAATGTACCATTGGCAGCCAGGAACTGGTCAAAAATAAAACCCCAAATCATCATTGTTTCACTTTAATGTCAATAGTAACATGATGTACTTTTTTCAGGTGATAAAATCCAGACATCATGACCTGCCCCATGAAGGCATCAGCGATGATTAAGTATCTAAAAGGAAAACTAACACAAGTGTTTGCGGAGAATGTGGACGGCTTATATGATGAAGTGGGATCTCTCTGCATCCTAACCCATCAGGAGTATATAGATCTGTACAGGACTCCGGAACATGTAGAGAGAACGAAGAGACTGATAGACCTCATTCTACAGAAGGGAGAGCCGGCCTGTGAGAAGTTCCGGGATCATCTCGAGAACATGATTTCCAGGTTTCCAGACTTGCGTGGCGTGTCTACATTTTTGGAGGGTGAGTTATCTTCTTTCATTTCAATAATTCAGAACCGTCATAATGTTTGAACATTTCCCGTCTTTCCCGTATTGTCTTGGAAATTCGCTTTAACGAATTTCTCCTTACCGTGAGTACCCGCAGTTGGATGCACAGAAATCCCCCATAAAGCTGTGCGAATCTTGCTTACCACGACTGCAGCTAAACTACACAATTCCTGCCCATCCAACTACTTTTAGCTTCTGTTGAAATGTGGGGGTGGAGCTCCGTTACCCTAGAATGATCAAACGACACTCTCAGGATGATGGTTGCAATTCACATAAGGGCCGCTTTTAGACTCAGCTCTCTGTTTTATTACAAATACACACATGCCCCCCACATGAATAAAGTCAATCCCCTCCCACCGAACAATGCAATGGGGAGTGCCTATACACAGGATGTACATTCCAATTGGAGCATAGCCTTTCCTATTATCTATCACTGGTCCTCCCCCATGAGTCTTCTGAGGTCAGCAGACTTCCTCCCCTTCCCCCCCATGAGCCATCTGAGGTCATATTTCCTGTCCTACTAGCTTCCATTGGTATGTCCATTCTTTGCACAAGCACTCCCTAAAAATATCAGTCTGTACCTGGATGGGCCCGATACGATCTTTATTAAAACACATCCATCCGGATACAGTTCAGATTGGTAATGGGTTGTAAGATATGCATAAGCCTACACGCGGAGTTCGTACCGCTTGGCGCCTTGCGTTATGAAGCCCACGTGGTACTATGCTGCTGATATGTGGATACAGGCCCACGGTCTACTGCCAGCGACATTCGCATCGAATGCCGTGGTGGCATACACGCCGGTCTATAAGCGCAGATCTGTCATCTCATCCATTACCGAGCTGAGTACTGTAATACATACATTGTACATGCGCATGGCCCAATTGCAGCCTTCAGAGCTTTAATTAAGCCACACGAGAGACATATGAATAACACGAATATATGACACATTTAAAGTTCGACCAACAATACAAAATTTCCATGACAGTATTCAATACAATCAGTGAACATTCTTTACTCCCTTATGGCCAAAGCCCAGTAACTCAAAGGATCGGATTTAGTAAAAGCAAATGTAAAATTGTAATCTAGACTTGTGTTGCTGCCTAATTTTAGCACCTTTGTTTACCCAGCAAGCTGGATCCCCTAACTTATCTGTCAAAGCCTAAACTTCAGGACATATGTAGCACTACCCCCGTAGGAGCTGCTCAAGAATATTTAATGTGGGTCCCTCTATAGTCCTGCGTTACCAGCTCTTCAGCACTCCCACACATCATACATTCACAGTCAGGAATCCAGTCACAAAATGTTGGTCTTGATGATTTTATTGGGAATATCAATGTGGATGGGGTATAGGGGTGTAAAGGATGCCTCATGGACTGAATCTCGAAAACAACTTTCCTGAACTATATACAACTTTCTCTTTAAAGCCTCAACAAACTTGGTTGGAGTGCTATCCAGCACCCCAAAATGACAAAGTCACTAATGTACTGAGCAGGGGACCCAGATCCTGTGTCCTTCAAAAAGAAGACAGTCACTAGCAAGGGGGCAAATCTGGTTTCCCACCAGAGTGTTCCTTCCCAATCCACCCAGGGGTTTCAGGTTTACTCTCTCAGGGTGTTCTCCTGCACAGCATGTGAAAGGCTGCACTTTCCAGGCTTGTGAGCTGGATGGCTCCCTCCTGCTCCACAGGTGATCCTCCTTCAAGGAACCAGCTTGCAGGCAGGCTCCATCTCATCGAGCCCCATGGCTACCTCCCAGCACTCTCCTCCTGTCTTCCACCCGACCATCACCTCTCACACCTCCTCCTTCCTCCTACTCCTCCTGACTAAGCAAGCTCCTTGCCCTTTTAAAGAGTCTGTCCCCTTCCAGCCTCCTGTTCAGGATTGGCCAAAGTCCCTAAAGAGCTATTCCTTCTGAGCTTCCTAACAGCTCCTGACTAACCATTATTGGGATCTGACCCCCCAGTGCAACTAGGAAGGTGTTACACATACATTACATTAACTGTGTGCATGGACCACCCCTTAGACCCCTTTATCGCCCCCATTGTCCCACAATGTGCTACAGCCAGCTACAGTCCAAGATATCATGATCACATCATGGTGAAGCAAAAAGACAGAACACTTTATTGTCACCAACCAAAAGTGATGTTTGGAGGCCAGAAAGGGCCTCTTCCGCAAGCAGCAGCCAGATACAGAGCCCCCATCACCCCCAGTGCTCCTATCACAGCTCCATCCAGCTCTGTTCAGGTATTCCCTGTTTCCACCACGTTCCTGCTCTCTCTGCACTGCTACAGCCCAGAATTTCCTTGTTCCTCTTCTGATAGTTCAGTCCTAGTTTTCTCCTGCACTTGCTTGTTCCAGCTCTGTTCAGGTATTGCTTTCTTTCCAGCCTGGTTCCAGCCCTCTCTACTCTGCTACACCCTGGGATTTCCTTGTGACTCTTCTTACAGTTCAGTCCTTATTTTTCCTGGTTTTCAAACCACACTAATGATCCCGGGAGTGGCCTGGAGGGTATTTAAGCCTTTAAAAAGGCTCTTCTTACCAGCTACTGAGACTTCTAATACTGCAGCCTGCTATTGCCTGATTGTTGTTGGTATGGACTGCCCAACTACTCTCACTGCCTGCCTCAGCCTCACCATTGTCGTTAATCCCCCTGGAAAACAGTGAACTCTGGCTTTACTCCCCCCCCCCCCCCCCGCTATAACCAGCTCCTGGTCTGTCTTGCTCACCCCAATATGATCTCCTATTGCCTGCTCCTTGACCATGGTCACTTTCTGGCCTGTCTCCCATACACTATAAGATCTTCCCTGCACCCCCAACCATGCTCAGATCTTGCTCTGCCACTAACCACTTCCCTCTGCTCATTCCAATCATGATCCCCCCTAATCTGCTACACTGTCCTCCCTGGTGATAATAACCTTCTCGTGTGCTTCCTTACCTGCCAACCACAACCAGTTCCCAATCTACATTTCTTTCTTCTCCCCAATCACAAAGGTCCAGGTTCAGCCTTCAAACCTCAAAGTTTCTACTCTGTCGGTCATATTCCCGGTACACAATCAGTTTAGACTATGTGTCCTATGTGTCCTCCTCTCCAAGTCACAATTAAAGTGATATTACAAGCAGATTATTATTATTATTATTTTAAATAAACATGACTATACTCCCCTCCTCAAGCAACCCCTTTCCTTCTCTTCTCGGGTCACCCACAGCTTGCTATGGGGGCACCTGAGCAGGCTCGCTCCTGAGCTGCTGCTCTGTGTGACCATTCACACACTGAGCATGACTCGGCCCATTCTCTCCTGATTGGCTCACTGGCTGTGATTACTGTCTCAGCCATTAAGGAGGGAGAGATCCAGGAGGGACAAGGCTTTTGTGCACATCGCTGGATCCAGATGGGGCTCAGGTAAGTGTAGGGGGGCTAAAGAGATCTGAATGGAGTTGAATTTTGATGGATTGTGTTCTGTATAACCTCCCTTAGGACCTGTTCACACTAGAATGCAGTGCAGGAGAGCTGCGTTCCTATTGCAATCTGCTGCGGGAGTCAGTTCAACAACACCCCAAATGCAGGTTGCAAATGTCCGCACCGGCCCACACAGGATCACATGGTACAAAAGTTCCATGCAATGTGGTTGCAGTATATTTCAAAAAGGAGTGCATACATTACTTTTGGTGTGGTGCAGTTTCACCCCTTTCAAAATTAATGGGGCTGAAATCTCACTGCACAGAACTGAATGTGAATTAGACACGAACCTCACAGCATTCCATGTGCGATTTCACATGCAGTTTCTAGTGTGGATGGGCCCTTAAACCTTGACATCATAATCATGAATTGGAATACATTTTGTAAAGAGCTATGAGATCTGGGGCTTACCCAATGCTTCAGTGCCGAAATCCTAAAAATGTATTGCAGAATATTGGTGCGTGTAGAAATCACAGAACCCAATAGGAAAATATTGACATTACATCAATCCAGGGGCATACCTACAAGGATCACAGGGGTAACAATAGTGATTTGGCCCCATGCTCTAGGGAGCCCATGCAGCTCCCCTGTATACCTGGATAGGAGGGGAGGCGGGGGTGACATGTAGAGGAAACAATCCCCTCCATTTTTCTCCTGCAACCATTGAAAGCTTGCTTCTCCTTCTCTCCCTCTGAGGCATTCAGTGGCTGCAGGAGGAAAGTGGAGGGGATTGATTCCTATATATGCCACCCCTGCCTCTCCTCCTATCCAAGTCCTGCTGCCCCCTGGGCCCTTGGGTACTCCCTGGCTCCTCTTCACTGACGGAATCCCCCTTTCCCTCTCCCACCAGCTACTGTGGGGGATGAGTCAGGATGGACAGTGGGGAAGAGGCCAGTAAATATGTATTTTACCAGCCCCTTCCTTTTCTGAATGGACAGTCAGTGACTGGTACCGATCAAACTGTGTTTACTATGCTTCAGTTTGTGAATGAACGGGAAGCTCTGTACAAGGCTATTCCTGTCCATTCATGTCCTCAATCTCCTTTCTCTGTCTCAAAGGTGGAACATCAGAGGTCTGTTTAGATCCCTGATATTTCAACAAAGTCCAACAGGGTTCCTAAAAAAATTGAAAAAATTGAAAAAAACTGTAAAAAAAAAAAAAATAATGGTAAAAAATAATAATAAACTAATAACTACCGACCCCAGTGGCAGAACTACCAGGGCGTAAAGGTCACACTGGGCTCTGACATTCCACTACCATGGGGAGCCCCAAGACAGCATGAAGAAGGCCTACTGCAAAACATATAAAAGGGTCCCATGATGGGAGTAAAGGGCCCCAGGATCAGTGGAAAGGGCCCTTCTCCCAAAGGGAGGAGCCCCAGCCAGGGGTCAGGAGGACCCTTCATGGTTTCTTGCACCAGGGCCCTGAGGGTTCTAGTTACTCCTCTGACAAGATCTATAATGTACCCCAATTGAAACTACTTAAACACTGAGGGTCTGAGGTAGGCAGACTATAATGCATTCATAGATCCCCGATTAGAAGCTTTCCCATGTGTGACTTGAGTAGTCTGAACACAAGCTGTAGCCATTCAGTCTCAATGTGTCACTCCATGGACTTCAGGTGGAGGCAGGACTACTTTGTGGTTCAACTTTCACTTTGAAACATGGTGGTCTGCGGAGTCTGTGTTGTGTATCCTGGTGGGGGAGTTTCCTTTTTTGTGCTCAGCCAGAAGTTGGCTTGAGTAAGTAGATAAATACACAGAATAGCAGCACTTTTGAAACCCAAAGCCAGCAATCAAGTATATTTTACTGCCATGGGAAAACTAAGGAATATAACACTCATACCTTTTTGAGCACTCCACCTTCAGATATAAATGAGGTCCTCTCTAGTCTTGCGTAGGCTAATAGGCTACTGTGGTTGTAGTAGTGTTCTTACCGTATCCGTATTTTCCAATTGATTAATTGATTACAATGTTGCAAGTAGACTGGTAATACAGAAACATATAATAAAATAACAATGTATTTTCTTACAGAACTTCATACAAGAAAAACTACCTTTCATCAGTTTGCAGAAAAAATGAACATGGAACCACACCTGAATACAAAATTGACTCTGAGGGATATCTTGAGTCTTGGCTTAGATAATGTGCATGACAAACCTCCTAAAACTATAGAGGATCTTCCCGGGAATTACTTAAGGAAACTCATGGCCTTACACAGGGCTGCAAGAGACATTCTTCTTGAGAAAGTTCAGTCTACTGGTGTTGACATACATGATAATGGTGATGATGACAACCTATTTAATTCTTCTTTGATTACAGGTGATGATTCCTCAGCCTCCGTTCACCCCCTGGATGTCCTGTGTCTTCTCCTGCATTGCTCAGACAGTTTTCTGCAACAAGAGATTGTAACCAAATTGTCCATGTGCCAGTTTGCTGCCCCTCTGCTGCTCCCTTCTGGTGACGGGTCACACTGCACCCTCATGCTTTGGGCAATGAGAGACATAGTGAAGAAGTGGAGACCTCAGTCATTAGCGGACAGTAAAGGGTTCAAAGAAGAAAATGTGGTGAATACTTCCATGCCAATCTTCTCTTTTGTCAGACTTGGAAAAAACAAATTATCAAAATCAAAAATCCTGAATCAAGTTCTTAATCCACCTCAGCTACATAATAACTTCTTCATACATGACAATATGGAAGGAGGAAACATTAAGAGGGAAATATCTGATGGACTGGTAGAAGTTTCCTGGTATTTTCCCTGTGGTAAGTCTGATGTTTTCCCAGAACCCATCGCAGTGACCAACCTACGAGGAGACCTGCAGACCAACTGGGACCAGTTCATGTTTCTGACAAGAATTTCATCAGCTGTGTTTACATTCATTGAGGATATTTCTGAGAGAGAATTCAGATTGCTATCAACCTGCCCTACCACTGACACCCAGTATTACTTCATTGTTACTCCTGGTCCTGGCAAAACTGTGAGTCCACAGACACTGAAGACCCTTCAAGACTTAATGCCAGTTCTAAATATGAAAAAATCAAATGTGATAATACATGCAGGCACAGCAAATAAGGCGGCATTTGTAAAAAAACTACAAAGTACTATTATTAATTTCTTAAACGGTAAACCAAAAGAAAATAAAATGAGAGACCTTGAGAAGGAAACTCATGGATTGGACATCCAAGTGGATGAGAGAGTTCCTGAATGTCAGAAGGCCAGGGAACTTGCCAGGAAAATTACAGAAGAAATAACAAACATGTCTGAGTATAAGAACATCACTATGAAGTTACAGGGAGATCTCTGGAGACAGTTATCTAATGTGGAAAAGGAACTTTGCAGAATGACAAGGCAAGATGGTAAAGACACTCAACATTATCAAGATGAACTGATGAAGAAACGTATTTCACTGCATGAGGAACAACATAAGCATGATCTGCCCCATGGTTTAATGCTCTTTATTGATGCAATCACTGATTTGTCTGAGATTGAGAAACAATATTTTCTGAAATGGATGAAATTTGAACTTGATTCAATTGCTAGAAATCATCTTTCTAATCTTCAAGCTGAATACAAAGAAAAATGTAACAATCTCTTAATCAATAAGGAAGAACTCAGACAGATAGACCAGAAAATCTCTGACAGTTCTTTAGGAATTGAACATTTCCTACGTGAGATGGGACAGTTTTATGAAGCTGAATGTTCCATGGCTAAAGAAAACAAAATACAAAAAAGCCAAAGACTATTTGCTGGACTACCAGGAATTGTTGCCAATCTCTTGTTGAATGGTTTCCCATTGGAGCTAATAGATGGAGATGCCTCCAACATTCCCCTACAGTGGATATCTGATGTTCTAAATGAGCTGGACACCAAAACAGGGGGGAAATGCAGACTGAGAGTAATCACTGTGCTGGGAGTGCAGAGTACAGGAAAATCCACTCTTCTCAACACCATGTTTGGTCTGCAGTTCCCTGTGGCCAGTGGAAGATGCACACGAGGAGCCTTCATGACTCTTCTTAGTGTGAAAGAGAACTTCCAGGAGGAGCTGGGCTGTGACTTCATCCTGGTGATTGACACTGAGGGGCTGAAAGCTCCAGAGTTGGCCTCTTTGGAGGGCAGTTATGAACATGACAATGAACTGGCCACACTAGTGGTTGGGTTGAGTGACATCACTATAGTCAATATGTCAATGGAAAATACAACAGAAATGAAGGATATCTTACAGATTGTGGTCCATGCTTTTCTTAGAATGAAAGAAATAGGTAAGAGACCCAACTGCCAGTTTGTACATCAGAATGTGAGTGATGTGTCTGCTCATGACAAGAACATGAGAGACAGGAAGAAACTTCTGGAACATCTGAATGAAATGACAAAAGTAGCTGCAGAGATGGAAAATAAAAGTGTAATCAAAACTTTCAGTGATGTGATGGATTACAATCTGGAGAAAGACAATTGGTACATTCCTGGACTCTGGCTTGGGGTCCCACCAATGGCTCCAGTAAATTCTGGGTACAGTGAACATGTGGCTGAATTAAAAAAGTATTTTTTTAAATTAATGACAAGCAAAGAATCCCTGCACAGGCCTTTACAAATTGCTGAATTTATAGAATGGATAGAAAGTTTATGGCTGGCTGTAAAACATGAGAAATTCATCTTCAGTTTCAGGAACAGCCTGGTGGCAGAAGCCTATAATAAACTATCTATACGATACTCACAGTGGGAATGGGAGTTCAGAAAAGCCGTCCATGATTGGCTGATCCGTACAGAGACAAACGTTAAGAATCAGACTGCAGAGAGTCTAAGTAATGAACTTTGCTACATATTTAAGAATGAGCTCAACAATGTGTTGATTAATAGAGAAAGTGAAATGTTGAAATTGCTGGAAAACTATTTTGAGCAAAAAAATGAAAATGTTCATCTAATAGAACGATACAAACAAGATTTTATTCTGAGCACAGCATTCCTGAAGGGGGAATTGAACAAGAATTCTCTTGTGAAGTTGGATGAGGCGATTTCAATTCAGAAAGGGAAATTTGAGATTCAGAATATGAAAAATAATTCCCAGAAATTGATTGAAGACAAAATCACAGATCTCCTCAGGAGGTGCCGGGAGAAGAAAGAAAAGCTGAACCATGAGGCTTTAAAGAGAGAATTTGAGGAGATGTGGAAGAGGACACTGACAGACCTACAGATTGAGAAATTAAAAACACACATTGTCAGCAGATCTATGTTACATCAGCTAATGAATGACATGAGTAATAAAGGATCGGCTGTAAATGAACACTTACTGGGTGTGAAGGATCCAGATATCGCTCAACCTGATTTCAAGATGGATGAGAAATATATTGAGAGTGGATGGCTCAAGAAACTGACAGATTCATTTTGGGATACTTTTGGTGTTAGACCTAGAAAGCAGCATTTTGACAAAATAAATGATTTTGCTCATTCTCTTATAGATAACTGTGACCAATATATCAGAGGGAAGGTGAGGACTGGAGAGGACTATTGTGAGAACTACTGCCTGCAATTACTTCATATGATTACAACAGAGATTTCTAAACAGTCCAAAAATCTTCATTTGTCCCCATGGTTTGAACTGGATATCAAGCTTCACATTCTTGGGAAAGCTTCCAGAGAGTTTCAGGAGATGCATGAGAAATTCATTAAAGAGAACGATCCAAAACTGTGTTTGGAGAAACTAAAGCCTGGATATTTAGAAACATTTATCAGTCTATTTCAAGAGAAAGATATTTGTCAGACTAAAGCCAAAGAATTCTGTGATCGATGCTTAAAACCTGCAATGATGGATCATGTTTTCCACCGTCTTGGGCAAAAAATAATGGATAGCATAGTAGAAAGTTCAGACAACAAGAAATTCAGCAGTAGACCATTTTTTCAAAATTTTTTACTGAAGGAGCTGCTAGAAGAAATGTCCTTTCAGAAATATGTGAAGTATATACGGTCATATGAGAAATATACAAGAGCCTGGATACTGAATTACACTGAAACATATGCAACACCCCAAATCCTAAAACCATTACAAGAAGATCTGCTCTCTTCACTGGACTAAAAGATAAGATCGGCTCTTACTGAAGACAACACTCTTAAAAGTTTATCAGTCTCAGAATTTTTGAAAACTGTATGTGAGATACTAAAGGAAGAATTAGTAATCCCACAGACTGCAATGCAAGTGATCACTTTCCAGAACAAGGCTAATGTTGGCCAATTTTCATCTGACATTCAGCTCTTCCTCCAAGATACAGAAACAGAAGTCTTATCAGAGCTGCAATCTATGGATATAAAGTCTGTACTCTCCAGGGTGGAGGTGAAGCCTCAGGATGAATTGTTCAGGAAGGTTGTTGGCTGTGGGAAGCACTGTCCATTCTGTAAAGTCCCCTGTGAGGCCGGAGGTGAGGAACACAAGGAGCACTTTGCTACCATCCACAGACCTGAAGGCCTGGGAAGATACAGATGGTTTGATACTGAAATCTTAGTCACTGATATATGTAGTACATCTGTTGTGTCTAATGGATCATTTCAAAATTCAGCCACAGAATCCAAACCACACCCATACAAAGAGTATCGTAACATTTATCCAGACTGGTCCATCCAACCAGATTCCGGCATCGAGTCATCAGATTATTGGAAATATATTTTTGTTACATTTAATGAGAGATTTGCTGAAACATACCATTCCAAACCAGCAAATCTGCCAGATGGCTGGAAATCCATCACAAAAGAAAATGCTCTGCAAAGCTTAAAGAAAATGTTCAACAGCTAAACAGAGAAGACAAATCACCACAACGTGTAATTCATCATCCAAGTCATTGTCTGCAAATCGTTTACACTTATGAAAAAAAAAAAACCTTTCCATGGATTCTCTCTAATTGGAAAAACATTTCAAATATTTCCCTCACAACCATGGCCACAGTGACCAGGGTGTGACAGAATGTCTGAGAATCCTCATCCCCCCCCATGATATAATGGGATCATTGCTTCTCCCAGAAGATTCCAGAACATTCCAAGTCATATTACAGGTGGTGGTTGTATCCATGGACTATGACATTCCTAACACTGCACTGGAAATGTTATAGAATGTCTCTAGGAATGATCATCTGATTCTATGTTTTATTGTACTACACCAGGGGCGGACTGACCATTTGGAAACTTGGGGTCAGTAGGGGGCCCCATGAGATGCCCCTGGTACCTTTTTCATAAGCTTTTCTAAGTTTGGGCAAGAACACAGGGGCCTCATGATCCCCTATTGCCCGGGGGCCCCATGAGTTGTCAGTCCGCCCCTGTACTACACATTATAATATAATAAGACAGAACCCCCATTTAGCTCTCATGTTGATGGATTTCAGCATTTGTTCTAAAACAGACCATCTCAGTGTCTACAGAACAGAAGTCGGGAAGATTATTACAAGAAGGTTTGTTAGAATATCTGTAATGTATGTGGAAGCCCCGGAGAGGATTGTTTCCCCAACAACACTGGAGTCTCACATATAAAGGGGAATTTATCAAAACTGGAGCAGACAGAATCTGGAGCAGCTGAGAATGGCAACCAATCAGCTTCTAGCTTTTATTTTCAAAGCTTAACCGGACAAGCTGAAGATGGAAGCTGATTGGTTGCCATGCTCGGCTGCTCCAGATTCTGTCTGCTCCAGTTTTGATACATTCCCTTTATAGTGTTTCGGTATATAGTATGTGTATGGGGGTTGGTTTACTAAAGGCAAATAGACTGTGCACTCTGCCAGTGCAGTTACTCCAGAGCTTAGTAAATGAGGGAGTCACTTTGGGTGGGGGGCCCATGGAACACAGCTGACTTTGGAGAGGTGGGGAGACCCCTGTCTCAGCTCCCCATATCCCTCTTATGTGTAAGTCACCCTGTGCTTGTTAGGGGTACAGGGTGATCTCTCCTAATATTGGGGTGGGGGGTTGCTGATTTGTTATGTGGTTGCATCCCTTTGTTCTATTGTCTGTCTGGTTTGGGAGCAAACTATTATGGGATGTATGTGTTTGTGTATTAGCTTAGTGGGGGGTGTCTCCAGCAGCCCTCCCTCCTGATTGGACTGTCTGCTGGTGTGAAGTTTGAATACCTGTGTGATTCTTGTTGCTAAATGTAGATTGGCCCACCCTGTGCCATTATGCAGGGAGGGGGGATTGTCCCCTGAGTGTATATATCTTGTGTACAAATAAATTAGTCTACCTCCTGGTTCACTTCAAGACTGGTGTCGTCTGGATCTTGGGGGTAACAATAGTCACTGGTCTCGTGTTCCAGAGCCTGAGAAGCAGCTTCTTGATGGAGATACCCAGTTGTGGGTGTTTGGGGTCCATTACAGAGGTAAAGCTTTGTTTTGTGAAGAATACCCAATCACCTGTAAGGGAAATGAAAAAATCAGCATTTTGCTTGCACATGATTGGATGATGGAAGTCATGATGGATCTTCCGCTCATTTACTAAGCTCTGGAGCAACTGCACTTTGCAAAGTGCACCGTCTATTTGACTTTAGTAAATCAACGCCCATGTGGTACTGTATGGTTACATTCAAAGACCTGAACAGCCCTTCCATTACAACCGTCAGAAATGATTTTGTTCACACTGAGGGATGTATTTCTATAAATGTGCTCATAGCAATCCACCCAGTGAAAGTGCATGTACATGTGTTCTGTGTGAAAATAAACACATGTCATTAGGCTACTACCTGTGCTGGATTATTATCAGTATTTTTTTCACTCAAAAGGGAAAATACCAAAAGCAAATGTTTTTCATTGATCTGGAAAATACTGGATTTGGCCACTAGAAGGTGCTAAATATTATTGGAATTCCCTGTCATATTTATCACCATCTAGTGGCCAGACGCGGTATTTTTGATTTTAAATAAATGAAAAGCTTTCATCCAGCACAGGACACAGCCTAATGACATTTGTTTATTTGCCCCATTCACCCAGAACAAATGTGCGTTCACTGTCACTGGGTGAATTGCTATGAGCATTTTTTATATAAATATACTTATATGATTTTCAAATAAATATGCTTTTTCATGTGTATATTCCATGTATAACCGCAATGCACAATCATGGTAATCTCAGTCATGTATTCTTCCTATTTCTGCTTCATGTATGATTTGGAAATATATATCCTTTCTCATTCTCTTTGTGTTGCTGTACCCAAGATAACTGAATTGTGTTGTTTTTGTAATGATTATTTGGGTGTCAGAAGTGACGTTCAGAGGGTGAGGGTTGGGGGTGGGTAGGTGTAAGTAGCTGGTTAGATTAGATTGTCTGTTTAAAGCTGACCTGTCATCAGATATACTCTTTATTTTAATTAATTGTGAATGTTTAGCACTTCCAGGTCTTCATTACCTCTCACAGAGATCACAGTGCTCCCTGACTATACCTTCATCTGCTTGTCTCTCCAGAAGGACATCACCAACTTTGTTCAGGCATCATCCAGGGTCACTATCTACACTCAGGACTGACATGTTGGCTCAGAGATGACACAATCATGCAAATCCTGGTGCCGGTGCAGTTCTTGGCAACATTCACATATGCCTGACACAAATCAGCCTCTGCCGCAGCCTCTCACCTTCTGACTAGCTACAAAGTTACACTGTTGTGGTCTGATCACTGGGGGAGGGGAGACTGAGGAAATGCTTCCTCCTGCCTGCAGTAGACTGATGACATCATCTAAGTCTAGGCAAAGTTGCAAACTGGAGCTCAGGGATGGATTTCATAACAAATGATGGTGTTTACTGTGACAGTCACTAACCCATTCATGCAGTCTTAGTTACTGACTGATCTACATTAACCGCATCCCGCAATGCACTGCGGAAAGGCGGCAGCTACAGGCAAAGCGGTGTACGGGTACGTCGCTCTGGCTGTACCAACACAAGGGCGCAGCGGAATGAAGATCCCGGTGAATGGGACCCGGTGATCATGTGAACGCTATGCAATCACATGATCACAATGTTAGCAAAGCTGCTATGAATCAATCTAACAGCTCTGCTTCTCTTCTTAGTGAGCTGTGATTGGCCCACAGCTGTCACATGATACTTGGGACTAATCACAGCACCCTGTACCTTGTGACCAGCTCCAGCCAATCACAGATCACTATCTTGAGCTGTCAAAAACCTAACTCATTTATGACAGTTCATGACAGCAAGCTTTGCATTGCAAGAGAAATGATCTTTATTTCTTCTGCAAAGTGTAAAAAAAATCCCTGAATCCCTGATCACCCCCCACAGTACTACAATGTTACTATGGTAACATTGTACTATTCTGATAAAAGTATTAAAAAATAAAAATTAAAAACTAAATGAAATAAAATACCATACTGAGAATTAAAAAATTAGGGTTTTTTAACTACTTGCATTTTGCGGGCGAGCAGTGGCTCATGAGTAGAGATGAGCGAATCGAAGTATCCGAAGTGGAATTCGAGTCGAATATCGGAAAAATTTCGATTCGTGCCGAATCCGAAAAATAGCCTAATTCGGACGCGCGAATCGAAATTTTTCAGAAAATGGCGGCTGACATGTGCGGCGACGGAGCGGGGATGTCTGGGAAGGCGCGCAGACAAGGCGCGCTGACCCATAATGCATTCCTCAACTACATGTGATCGCATCAGCCTATCAGCAGCCAGCCAGCCAGCACTGTGTAATGGTCGAGCTATAAATAGCGGCCATTTTGGAATTCTTCATTTGCCTGCAGTCATTCAACAGAGGCAGACCGCTCTGTACTAGGGACAGGGACAGAGTTAGGGCCACAGAAACGATAATTGGGGACAGAGAAAAGTTACTTAGGGACAGAGAACCATTACTCAGGGACACAGACTTGTTAATGAGGGCCACAGAATCGTTATTTAGGGACAAAGAAACGCTAGTTAGGGCCACAGAATTCATAATCAGGGACAGACAGAATTGTTACTCAGTGCCAGAGAATTGTTACTTAGGGCCACAGAAACTTTAATTAGGGCCACAGAATTTTTACTCAGGGACAGACAGAATTGTTACTGAGTGCCAGAGAATTGTTACTCAGGGACAGACAGAATTGTTACTGAGTGCCAGAGAATTGTTACTCAGGGCCACAGAAACTTTACTTAGGGCCACAGAATTTTTACTCAGGGACAGACAGAATTGTTACTGAGTGCCAGAGAATTGTTACTCAGGGACAGACAGAATTGTTACTGAGTGCCAGAGAATTGTTACTTAGGGCCACAGAAACTTTACTTAGGGCCACAGAATTGTTACTCGCACAGACACAGAATTGTTACTCGCACAGACACAGAATTGTTACTGAAGGCCACAGAACTGTTACTTAGGGCCACAGAATTGTTACTCGCACAGACACAGAATTGTTACTCGCACAGACACAGAACTGTTACTGAGGGCCACAGAACTGTTACTTAGGGACAAAGAAACGCTAGTTAGGGCCACAGAATTCATACTCAGGGACAGACAGAATTGTTACGGAGTGCCAGAGAATTGTTACTCAGGGACAGACAGAATTGTTACGGAGTGCCAGAGAATTGTTACTCAGGGACAGACAGAATTGTTACTGAGTGCCAGAGAATTGTTACTTAGGGCCACAGAAACTTTAATTAGGGCCACAGAATTTTTACTCAGGGACAGACAGAATTGTTACTGAGTGCCAGAGAATTGTTACTCAGGGACAGACAGAATTGTTACCGAGTGCCAGAGAATTGTTACTCAGGGACAGACAGAATTGTTACTGAGTGCCAGAGAATTGTTACTTAGGGCCACAGAAACTTTAATTAGGGCCACAGAATTTTTACTCAGGGACAGACAGAATTGTTACTGAGTGCCAGAGAATTGTTACTCAGGGACAGACAGAATTGTTACCGAGTGCCAGAGAATTGTTACTCAGGGACAGACAGAATTGTTACTGAGTGCCAGAGAATTGTTACTTAGGGCCACAGAAACTTTAATTAGGGCCACAGAATTTTTACTCAGGGACAGACAGAATTGTTACTGAGTGCCAGAGAATTGTTACTCAGGGACAGACAGAATTGTTACTGAGTGCCAGAGAATTGTTACTTAGGGCCACAGAAACTTTAATTAGGGCCACAGAATTTTTACTCAGGGACAGACAGAATCGTTACTGAGTGCCAGAGAATTGTTACTCAGGGACAGACAGAATTGTTACCGAGTGCCAGAGAATTGTTACTCAGGGACAGACAGAATTGTTACTGAGTGCCAGAGAATTGTTACTTAGGGCCACAGAAACTTTAATTAGGGCCACAGAATTTTTACTCAGGGACAGACAGAATTGTTACTGAGTGCCAGAGAATTGTTACTCAGGGACAGACAGAATTGTTACGGAGTGCCAGAGAATTGTTACTCAGGGCCACAGAAACTTTACTTAGGGCCACAGAATTTTTACTCAGGGACAGACAGAATTGTTACTGAGTGCCAGAGAATTGTTACTCAGGGACAGACAGAATTGTTACTGAGTGCCAGAGAATTGTTACTCAGGGACAGACAGAATTGTTACTGAGTGCCAGATAATTGTTACTCAGGGCCCCAGAAACTTTACTTAGGGCCACAGAATTTTTACTCAGGGACAGACAGAATTGTTACTGAGTGCCAGAGAATTGTTACTCAGGGACAGACAGAATTGTTACTGAGTGCCAGAGAATTGTTACTTAGGGCCACAGAAACTTTAATTAGGGCCACAGAATTTTTACTCAGGGACAGACAGAATTGTTACTGAGTGCCAGAGAATTGTTACTCAGGGACAGACAGAATTGTTACGGAGTGCCAGAGAATTGTTACTCAGGGACAGACAGAATTGTTACTGAGTGCCAGAGAATTGTTACTTAGGGCCACAGAAACTTTAATTAGGGCCACAGAATTTTTACTCAGGGACAGACAGAATTGTTACTGAGTGCCAGAGAATTGTTACTCAGGGACAGACAGAATTGTTACCGAGTGCCAGAGAATTGTTACTCAGGGACAGACAGAATTGTTACTGAGTGCCAGAGAATTGTTACTTAGGGCCACAGAAACTTTAATTAGGGCCACAGAATTTTTACTCAGGGACAGACAGAATTGTTACTGAGTGCCAGAGAATTGTTACTCAGGGACAGACAGAATTGTTACCGAGTGCCAGAGAATTGTTACTCAGGGCCACAGAAACTTTACTTAGGGCCACAGAATTTTTACTCAGGGACAGACAGAATTGTTACTGAGTGCCAGAGAATTGTTACTCAGGGACAGACAGAATTGTTACGGAGTGCCAGAGAATTGTTACTCAGGGACAGACAGAATTGTTACTGAGTGCCAGAGAATTGTTACTTAGGGCCACAGAAACTTTAATTAGGGCCACAGAATTTTTACTCAGGGACAGACAGAATTGTTACTGAGTGCCAGAGAATTGTTACTCAGGGACAGACAGAATTGTTACCGAGTGCCAGAGAATTGTTACTCAGGGACAGACAGAATTGTTACTGAGTGCCAGAGAATTGTTACTTAGGGCCACAGAAACTTTAATTAGGGCCACAGAATTTTTACTCAGGGACAGACAGAATTGTTACTGAGTGCCAGAGAATTGTTACTCAGGGACAGACAGAATTGTTACCGAGTGCCAGAGAATTGTTACTCAGGGACAGACAGAATTGTTACGGAGTGCCAGAGAATTGTTACTCAAGGCCACAGAAACTTTACTTAGGGCCAGAGAATTTTTACTCAGGGACAGACAGAATTGTTACTGAGTGCCAGAGAATTGTTACTCAGGGACAGACAGAATTGTTACGGAGTGCCAGATAATTGTTACTCAGGGCCCCAGAAACTTTACTTAGGGCCACAGAATTTTTACTCAGGGACAGACAGAATTGTTACTGAGTGCCAGAGAATTGTTACTCAGGGACAGACAGAATTGTTACTGAGTGCCAGAGAATTGTTACTTAGGGCCACAGAAACTTTACTTAGGGCCACAGAATTGTTACTCGCACAGACACAGAATTGTTACTCGCACAGACACAGAATTGTTACTGAGGGCCACAGAACTGTTACTTGGGGCCACAGAAACGTTAATCAGGGACACAGAATTGTTACTGAGGGCCACAGAACTGTTACTTAGGGCCACAGAATTGTTACTCGCACAGACACAGAATTGTTACTCAGGGACACAGAATTGTTACTCAGGGACACATAATCGTTTAATTAAAGAGTATGTCAGACAACATGCAGAGGAGTGGCAGAGGAGGCAATGTTTTAGGAGCGAGCAGACGTGGCAGCAGAGGAAGGGGTCGAGGCAGCACTATTCGCAGCCAGAGGCCAGTGCTCCCGGTGTCATCCAGCGGTTGTGTCTCCACCGACAACCCTGCCGTCGTCGATTGGTTGGCTCGGTCGTCTTCCTCTTCCCAGGTCACCTCTGACACCTACAGCCAACGGTCGGTGGGTACGTCAGACACAACCGTTAGTTGGCATGGCCCGGGACCAAGCCCACTGAAATCACGTGTCCTCTACCTGCCCCTGTCCTTTGGTGTTCCCTCACCAAGCGAAGTATCGCATGCTGTGGGCTCAGCCCCACTGTACAGTGAGGAAGAGCTAACAGAGGGCGGTCAGGAACGGGGGGAGACATCCGCCTTTTCAGCAGCCAGGCGAAGAAGTAGTGGCGAGGAGAGTGGCTCGGTAGCCGGTCTAGAGACAGGTCTGTCTCCTGACCCACACGCAGCCGAGGGGGCTAGTAGTGAGGCGGAGACCCTACTTGATGATGAGGAGGTTGATCGCACTTGGCAGCCTCGTCGTCATCAGGCAATTTCTTCCGCATCATCAGGAGAAGAGGGTGGCAGCTTGGCAGCAAGCAAAACAGTCGGTGGGTTGCCCAGGAGACAGCAGCAGGGTCGCAGCAGTGTCAGTGGAGCCAAACGTCCACGGAGTAGAGCACCAGCTCCACTGCAGCCTACCACCACGGCCAGTAGTGGTGCCGGTGTGCACGGAGGAAGCAGCAGTCAGCCAGTGAGGAGTATCGGGGGCAAAGTTTCCTACTCGGCGGTGTGGCAATTTTTCGTCAAGCCGCCCGAGGAAGTAAACGTAGCCATATGTCGACTATGTGGCCAGAAAGTCAAGCGTGGCCAGGGGGCCCATGTTGGGACTACAGCGTTGCGGCAGCATATGCAGCGTCGCCATTTGGTGGCCTGGGAAAACCGTGATAAAGATACGGCGGTTCTGCCCGCCCCAGCCCCCGCTCCATCACCCGCTCCGTTACTTGCTCCGTCACCCGACGTCAATCGCCCTCCATCAGCCAGTCAAGGCTCCAACACCTCTGCTGAGGGGAGTTGTCGCTCGTTGGCATCTTCCGCTCGTTCAGATGCTCCTTCTCCTGCTACTCCTCTTCACGGATTCCGTCAGCAGTCTTTCTTGGAATCCGTTTCCAAGAGACAACAGTTTGCGAGCACGCACCCGACGGTGCAAAAGCTGAACGTCCTCCTGTCCAAGTTGCTGGTGCTGCAGTCCCTCCCTTTCCAAGTGGTGGACTCAGCACCTTTCAGAGAAATGATGGCTTGTGCCGCGCCGCGGTGGAGAGTGCCAAGCCGTCATTTCTTCGCCAAAAAGGCAGTGCCAGCCCTGCATTCACATGTAGAAGACATGGTGGGCCAGTCTTTGAGCATGTCGGTCTCTGCCAAAGTGCACGGCAGCGCCGACGTGTGGAGCTGTAACTACGGTCAGGGACAGTACATGTCATTTACGGCCCACTGGGTGAACGTGGTGCCGTCACAGCCGCACCAGCAACTTGGACAGGTCACGCCGCTTTTGCCTCCACGTTTGCACGTCCTTGGTCCGGCAAAGATGTCCGCCTCTACCACCTCTTCTTCCGCCGTGTCCTCAGCCGCCACCCCCGTGCCAAGTCCCATTACCCGACCGGCATATCACATGTGCAGGGCGCAACGGTGTCACGCTGTTCTGCACCTGGTATGCCTTGGCGAACGTAGTCACACAGGGGAGGAACTTCTGAGTGTAATGAACAGAGAAATCGACAGATGGCTGTCTCCGCGCAAACTGAAAATCGGAACCATGTTGACCGACAACGGAAAGAACATGGTGTCTGCTCTGCGTCAAGGAAGGTTGTGCCATGCGCCATGCATGGCTCACGTGTTCAATCTGGTTGTCAAGCGGTTCTTAAAATCCACCATCCCACTGCAAGACATCCTTAAAATGTCACGTAAACTTTGCATGCATTTCAGCCATTCCTACACCGCAAAGCACACCCTCCTTGAGCTGCAGCGGCAGAACGGAATTCCACAGCATCGCCTGATCTGCGACGTTGCAACAAGGTGGAATTCAACCCTACACATGTTAGACCGCCTTTACGAACAGCGAAAGGCCATCACCGATTTCCTGATGTTACAAGCGGATAAAGGTACTCCCCTGTGTAACTTCGATGTCAGCCATTGGCAGCTCATGCGTGACACCTGCCGCTTGCTCAGGCCCTTTGAGGAGGCCACGCTATTCGTGAGTCGGCAGGACAATGGGATGAACGACGTCATTCCTCTGTTGCACGTCCTTGAACAAATGCTGTTAACAATGGCTGGTCAGGGTGCGGTAGACGTGGCGCACAGATCTCAACGCCACATGACCCCTGTGGGGGCAGGACAGGAAGAAGAGGAGGAGGTAGAGGAGGACATTTGTGCTCAGGAATTATTGAGTGAAATGGGTGGTTTTTCCACTCAGCGGACAGGAGTGGAGGAGCAGGAGCATCTGGTAGAGGAGGAGGAGGAGGAGACAGAGGACCCAGACGCACCGTGGCAGTATGCTGTGGAGATGGAGGCAGGGAGTCCCTCGCATTCCTTGGCACAAATGGCCCATAGCATGCTCGCTTGCTTGCGTAGCGACAGCCGAATAATAACCATCAGACAGAGGGATGACTTTTGGCTGTCCACCTTGTTGGACCCTCGCTACCGTTCCAAAATGGTGGCCTTTTTCACACCTGCTGAGAGGGAGGCCAAAATAACGTACTATAAAAACCACCTATGTAGTCAGTTGGTCTCTGCCTTTGTGCGCCAACGTCCATCCTCAGACACTGTGGGCCCTGTGCGCTCGCGTTCCGCTGCCATGGCAGCAGGGGAGGGGTGGGGTGGTAGGAGCAGTGGCAGCTCCACCAGCAGCAGCTGCCTCAGTCTGCAGTCGATGATGAGTAGCTTTCTTCACCAGCGCAGTGAGGAAACTACTAACCAGCCGCAGCAGCAGCAGCAGCATCAGGTGGACCTGGAGCAGGACCTCAAACAACAGGCTTGGGCCTACTTGGACAGCACCCTGCCAACCGAGGTAGACAATCCCCTTGACTACTGGGCAACAAAACTTGACCTTTGGCCCCAACTAGCTGAATTTGCCCTTGAAAGGCTGTCATGCCCAGCCAGTAGCGTGGCATCGGAGCGCGTGTTTAGTGCGGCAGGAGGTATTGTAACTCCGCGGAGGACACGACTGTCCACCCAAAGTGTGGAGAGACTCACGTTTGTGAAAATGAATCAGGCGTGGATTAGTCTGGATTTCAAACCACCAGTTCCTGACACAACTGACTAAATCCGCCATGAATCATGCCTCAAACATGTGCCACTTTGAGGTCTCCTCACACACTGCTGGTGTGTAGAATTTTTTGACATAGGGTGCTGGCAGATTTTGGGCCTCCTATAGCTGCTGCCAGGCCCCTAATCTGCCATAGGCCCCTATATACCGCTTCCTCATGCTGCTGCCAGGTCCAGAGTCTCTCATGCCATGTGCCACTTTCAGGTCTCCTCACACTGCTGGTGTGTAGAATTTTTTTGACATAGGGTGCTGGCAGATTAAGGGCCTCCCATAGCTGCTGCCAGGCCCCTAATCTGCCATGGGCCCCTATATACCGCCTCCTCATGCTGCTGCCAGGTCCAGAGTCTGTCATGGGTCCCTGTACGGCCTCCCATTGCTGCTGTCTCCATCGCCACACTCTGCCATGTGCCACTTTCAGGTCTCCTCACACACTGCTGGTGTGTAGAATTTTTTGACATAGGGTGCTGGCAGATTAAGGGCCTCCCATAGCTGCTGCCAGGCCCCTAATCTGCCATGGGCCCCTATATACCGCCTCCTCATGCTGCTGCCAGGTCCAGAGTCTGTCATGGGTCCCTGTACGGCCTCCCATTGCTGCTGTCTCCATCGCCACACTCTGCCATGTGCCACTTTCAGGTCTCCTCACACTGCTGGTGTGTTGAATTTTTTGACATAGGGTGCTGGCAGATTATGGGCCTCCTATAGCTGCTGCCAGGCCCCTAATCTGCCATAGGCCCCTATATACCGCTTCCTCATGCTGCTGCCAGGTCCAGAGTCTCTCATGCCATGTGCCACTTTCAGGTCTCCTCACACTGCTGGTGTGTAGAATTTTTTTGACATAGGGTGCTGGCAGATTAAGGGCCTCCCATAGCTGCTGCCAGGCCCCTAATCTGCCATGGGCCCCTATATACCGCCTCCTCATGCTGCTGCCAGGTCCAGAGTCTGTCATGGGTCCCTGTACGGCCTCCCATTGCTGCTGTCTCCATCGCCACACTCTGCCATGTGCCACTTTCAGGTCTCCTCACACACTGCTGGTGTGTAGAATTTTTTGACATAGGGTGCTGGCAGATTAAGGGCCTCCCATAGCTGCTGCCAGGCCCCTAATCTGCCATGGGCCCCTATATACCGCCTCCTCATGCTGCTGCCAGGTCCAGAGTCTGTCATGGGTCCCTGTACGGCCTCCCATTGCTGCTGTCTCCATCGCCACACTCTGCCATGTGCCACTTTCAGGTCTCCTCACACACTGCTGGTGTGTAGAATTTTTTGACATAGGGTGCTGGCAGATTAAGGGCCTCCCATAGCTGCTGCCAGGCCCCTAATCTGCCATGGGCCCCTATATACCGCCTCCTCATGCTGCTGCCAGGTCCAGAGTCTGTCATGGGTCCCTGTACGGTCTCCCATTGCTGCTGTCTCCATCGCCACACTCTGCCATGTGCCACTTTCAGGTCTCCTCACACACTGCTGGTGTGTAGAATTTTTTGACATAGGGTGCTGGCAGATTAAGGGCCTCCCATAGCTGCTGCCAGGCCCCTAATCTGCCATGGGCCCCTATATACCGCCTCCTCATGCTGCTGCCAGGTCCAGAGTCTGTCATGGGTCCCTGTACGGCCTCCCATTGCTGCTGTCTCCATCGCCACACTCTGCCATGTGCCACTTTCAGGTCTCCTCACACACTGCTGGTGTGTAGAATTTTTTGACATAGGGTGCTGGCAGATTATGGGCCTCCCATTGCTGCTGCCAGGCCCCTAATCTGCCATAGGCCCCTATATACCGCTTCCTCATGCTGCTGCCAGGTCCAGAGTCTCTCATGCCATGTGCCACTTTCAGGTCTCCTCACACTGCTGGTGTGTAGAATTTTTTTGACATAGGGTGCTGGCAGATTACGGGCCTCCCATAGCTGCTGCCAGGCCCCTAATCTGCCATGGGCCCCTATATACCGCCTCCTCATGCTGCTGCCAGGTCCAGAGTCTGTCATGGGTCCCTGTACGGCCTCCCATTGCTGCTGTCTCCATCGCCACACTCTGCCATGTGCCACTTTCAGGTCTCCTCACACACTGCTGGTGTGTAGAATTTTTTGACATAGGGTGCTGGCAGATTAAGGGCCTCCCATAGCTGCTGCCAGGCCCCTAATCTGCCATGGGCCCCTATATACCGCCTCCTCATGCTGCTGCCAGGTCCAGAGTCTGTCATGGGTCCCTGTACGGCCTCCCATTGCTGCTGTCTCCATCGCCACACTCTGCCATGTGCCACTTTCAGGTCTCCTCACACTGCTGGTGTGTTGAATTTTTTGACATAGGGTGCTGGCAGATTATGGGCCTCCCATTGCTGCTGCCAGGCCCCTAATCTGCCATAGGCCCCTATATACCGCTTCCTCATGCTGCTGCCAGGTCCAGAGTCTCTCATGCCATGTGCCACTTTCAGGTCTCCTCACACTGCTGGTGTGTAGAATTTTTTGACATAGGGTGCTGGCAGATTACGGGCCTCCCATAGCTGCTGCCAGGCCCCTAATCTGCCATAGGCCCCTATATACCGCCTCCTCATGCTGCTGCCAGGTCCAGAGTCTGTCATGGGTCCCTGTACGGCCTCCCATTGCTGCTGTCTCCATCGCCACACTCTGCCATGTGCCACTTTCAGGTCTCCTCACACTGCTGGTGTGTAGAATTTTTTGACATAGGGTGCTGGCAGATTATGGGCCTCCTATAGCTGCTGCCAGGCCCCTAATCTGCCATAGGCCCCTATATACCGCTTCCTCATGCTGCTGCCAGGTCCAGAGTCTCTCATGCCATGTGCCACTTTCAGGTCTCCTCACACTGCTGGTGTGTAGAATTTTTTTGACATAGGGTGCTGGCAGATTATGGGCCTCCTATAGCTGCTGCCAGGCCCCTAATCTGCCATAGGCCCCTATATACCGCCTCCTCATGCTGCTGCCAGGTCCAGAGTCTGTCATGGGTCCCTGTACGGCCTCCCATTGCTGCTGTCTCCATCGCCACACTCTGCCATGTGCCACTTTCAGGTCTCCTCACACACTGCTGGTGTGTAGAATTTTTTGACATAGGGTGCTGGCAGATTACGGGCCTCCCATAGCTGCTGCCAGGCCCCTAATCTGCCATGGGCCCCTATACCGACTCCTCATGCTGTGACGTTGCAACAAGGTGGAATTCAACCCTACATATGTTAGACCGCCTTTACGAACAGCAAAAGGCCATCACAGATTTCCTGATGTTAAAAGCGGATAAAGGTATTCCCTGTGTAACTTAGATGTCAGCCATTGGCAGCTCATGCGTGACACCTGCGCTTGCTCAGGCCCTTTGAGGAGGCCACGCTATTCGTGAGTCGGCAGGACTATGGGATGAACGACGTCATTCCTCTGTTGCACGTCCTGGAACAAATGCTGTTAACAATGGCTGGTCAGGGTGCGGTAGACGTGGCGCACAGATCTCAACGCCACATGACCCCTGTGGGGGCAGGACAGGAAGAAGAGGAGGAGGTAGAGGAGGACATTGGTGCTCAGGAATTATTGAGTGAAATGGGTGGTTTTTCCACTCAGCGGACAGGAGTGGAGGAGCAGGAGCATCTGGTAGAGGAGGAGGAGGAGGAGGAGACAGAGGACCCAGACGCACCGTGGCAGTATGCTGTGGAGATGGAGGCAGGGAGTCCCTCGCATTCCTTGGCACAAATGGCCCATAGCATGCTCGCTTGCTTGCGTAGCGACAGCCGAATAATAACCATCAGACAGAGGGATGACTTTTGGCTGTCCACCTTGTTGGACCCTCGCTACCGTTCAAAAATGGTGGCCTTTTTCACACCTGCTGAGAGGGAGGCCAAAATAACGTACTATAAAAACCACCTATGTAGTCAGCTGGTCTCTGCCTGTCTGCGCCAACGTCCATCCTCAGACACTGTGGGCCCTGTGCGCTCGCGTTCCGCTGCCATGGCAGCAGGGGAGGGGTGGGGTGGTAGGAGCAGTGGCAGCTCCACCAGCAGCGGCTGCCTCAGTCTGCAGTCGATGATGAGTAGCTTTCTTCACCAGCGCAGTGAGGAAACTACTAACCAGCCGCAGCAGCAGCAGCAGCAGCAGCAGCATCAGGTGGACCTGGAGCAGGACCTCAAACAACAGGCTTAGGCCTACTTGGACAGCACCCTGCCAACCGAGGTAGACAATCCCCTTGACTACTGGGCAACGAAACTTGACCTTTGGCCCCAACTAGCTGAATTTGCCCTTGAAAGGCTGTCATGCCCGGCCAGTAGCGTGGCATCGGAGCGCGTGTTTAGTGCGGCAGGAGGTATTGCAACTCCGCGGAGGACACGACTGTCCACCCAAAGTGTGGAGAGACTGACGTTTGTGAAAATGAATCAGGCGTGGATTAGTCTGGATTTCAAACCACCAGTTCCTGACACAACTGACTAAATCCGCCATGAATCATACCCCAAACATGTGCCACTTTCAGGTCTCCTCACACTGCTGGTGTGTTCCATTTTTTGTCATAGGGTGCTGGCAGATTATGGGCCTCCCATAGCTGCTGCCAGGCCCCTAATCTGCCATGGGCCCCTATACCGCCTCCTCATGCTGCTGCCAAGTCCAGAGTCTCTCATGGGTCCCTGTACGGCCTCCCATTGCTGCTGTCTCCATCGCCACACTCTGCCATGTGCCACTTTCAGGTCTCCTCACACTGCTGGTGTATTCCATTTTTTGTCATAGGGTGCTGGCAGATTACGGGCCTCCCATAGCTGCTGCCAGGCCCCTAATCTGCCATGGGCCCCTATACCGCCTCCTCATGCTGCTGCCAGGTCCAGAGTGTGTCATGGGTCCCTGTACGGCCTCCCATTGCTGCTGTCTCCATCGCCACACTCTGCCATGTGCCACTTTCAGGTCTCCTCACACTGCTGGTGGGTTCCATTTTTTGTCATAGGGTGCTGGCAGATTACGGGCCTCCCATAGCTGCTGCCAGGCCCCTAATCTGCCATGGGCCCCCGTACCGACTCCTCATGCTGCTGCCAGGCCCGTAATCTGTCATGGGCCCCTGTTGTCGCTTGTTGGCATATTCCGCTCGTTCAGATGCTCCTTCTCCTGCTACTCCTCTTCACGGATTCCGTCAGCAGTCTTTCTTGGAATCCGTTTCCAAGAGACAACAGTTTGCGAGCACGCACCAGACGGTGCAGAAACTGAACGTCCTCCTGTCCAAGTTGCTGCTGCCAGGCTCGTAATCTGTCATGCGCCCCTGTACCGCCTCCTCATGCTGCTGCCAGGTCCAGAGTGTGTCATGGGCCCCCGTACCGACTCCAAATGCTGCTGCCAGGCCCGTAATCTGTCATGGGCCCCTGTACCGCCTCCCCATGCTGCTGCCAGGTCCAGATTGTGTCATGGGTCCCTGTACGGCCTCCCATTGCTGCTGCCAGGCCTGTAATCTGCCATGGGCCCCCCTACCGACTCCTCATGCTGCTGCCAGGCCCGTAATCTGCCATGGGCCCCTGTACCGCCTCCTCATGCTGCTGCCAGGTCCAGAGTGTGTCATGGGTCCCTGTACGGCCTCCCATTGCTGCTGTCTCTATCGCCACACTCTGCCATGTGCCACTTTCAGGTCTCCTCACACTGCTGGTGGTTTCCATTTTTGTCATAGGGTGCTGCATGGCCTCCCATTGCTGCTGCCTCCACCGCCACACTGTGGCTCCACACTCTGGTTTTGGCCCCGTGACTGGCCAAATGAGTGAAGTGTGCGGTGATTCTAAGATCGACGGCACTCATCTGCATGTCATACTGCCTGACAGTATTATTTCTCTTCCCCAGCAGACTCCAAGGGCATTTAAATTAAAGGTACAGTGTTCAGCACTAATATTAAGTCTCTCTGAAGCCTAGAAACACCCTTTTTTAAGTTAAATTCACAGCGAATATATTCGACTCGAATCGAAATTTTTCTACGAATTCGCCGAATCAGTCGAATCAAATTTTTGAATACTTCGCTCATCTCTACTCATGAGCAATACATCATTTAAGTTGTCATTTTCCGAAAATTTGTGGCAAAAAATAAAATGTTTCCTGGACTCAACATGTCGCTCATCAAATTCCTTGCGGTGTCTATGTTCCAAAAAGGGGTAATTAGGGGGGGTTGTGGGCACCTGAAGAAATGTGATGGGCAGTCAGAAAGTAAAAGCTGTGTAAATTCTAATATATATACCGTAGGCTTGGCCCCCAAGTTCCAGTGAAGGGAACTCTTAAGGCAACATTTGGACAATTTCATGCTCCCAACTTTGTGGGAAGAGTTTGGGGATGGCCCCTTCCTGTTCCAACATGACTGCGCTCCAGTGTACAAGGCAAGGTTGTGACGGGAGTGACTTTTGGGGGTGGGGGGACCCCTGTATCATCTCCCCATGTTCCCATTATGTGTGAGGCACCCTGTGCTTGTTAGGGGAACAGGGTAATCTGTCCTAGTATTGTGTGGACCTGTATAGGTGGGGTGTGGGGGTTGTTCATTGTTCAATGACACTTGCTGCATCCCATTGTTCTATTGTGTCTTGCTTGCCAGCAAACTATTATGGGATGTATGTGTTCCTATATTGTCTACTGCCAAATGGTGTATCCCTTTGTTCTATTGTGTGTCTTGGTTTGGTGGGGGGTGTTTCAGGCAGCCCTTCCCCCTGATGGGACGACTTGCTGATGTGTTTCCTTTTCCTGGTTGTATTTCCCCGCCCTGTGTATATATCTTGTGTTTGTGTTGAAATAAAGCAGTTTACTTCCTGTCTTAAGAAGCCGGGTGCTGTTTCGTCCTGTATGGTCAGCGGTGGTGTCCGTGGATATGTGTTCGGACAGGGAATCGGGAGTCTAACGGAAATACCCTAGCGCAGTCGGGGTCCGGTTCCATTACAAAGGTCCATAAAGACATGGAGGAGCCAGTTTGGGGTGGAAGAACTTGACTGGCCTGCACAGAATCCTGACCTCAACCCCATAGAACACCTTTGGGATGAATTAGAGCGGAGACTGCGAGCCAGGCCTCCTCCCCCGACATCAGTGCCTGACCTGACAAATGTGCTTCTGGAAGAATGGTCCAACCTTCCCATAGACACCCTCCTAAACCTTGTGGACGGCCTTCCCAGAAGAGGTGAAGCTGTTATAGCTGCAAAGGGCGGGGCCAACTCCATATTGAACCCTACGGACTAAGACTGGGGGGCCATTAAAGGTCATGTATGTGGAAAGGGCGGGGCCAACTCAATATTGAACCCTACGGACTAAGACTGGGTGGGGCATTAAAGGTCATGTGCGTGGAAAGGCCGGCCGACCAATACTTTCGGCAATATAGTGTATATATGTATAAAATCATTTGCAGATGCTATAACCTTCACACAGTAAATAATATACACTGATTTGGGTTATTTTTACCAAAGAAATGTAGCAGAATACATTTTGGCCTAAATTTCTGAAAAAAAAAAAGATTATTATTCAGATTATTTGTTTGCAAAATGTTATACCATAAACTAAGAGACTTTTTTTTTTTTCAAAATTTTCAGTATTTTTTTTTATTTATACAGCAAAAAATAAATAACCCAGTGGTGATCCAATACCACCAAAAGAAAACTATATTTGTGGGAAAAAAACATTGTAAATTTAATTTGGGTGTTGCACGACCATGTAATTGCCAGCTAAAGTAGCGCAGTGACGAATAGCAAAAGAATGTCCTCATCGTGAAGGGGTGTAAAACCTTCTGGAAGTCAAGGTATTGTACACTTTCAAATGTTTGTTGTTTTGGTATCAGTGTAGTTATATTCCCTGCGTTGTTTGTTTGCCCTACCTTGTATTGATGGGCTCGCAGGTCGTTGGCTGCAGTTTCCAGTGTCATGGCCAATCGATTCCCTCTTGTTTATGGTTTGCTACAGTTGTCAAAAGCGGTTCACCAAAGGGGCAAGACAACTTCCTGTTTTGGGTCGCAGCCTCCGATCCATTCATTGCCATCTACTATGTGTCACATCACAAATGTTAGACTGGTAATGAGATAAAAAAAATACATCTGCCAGCGGCATCAGCGAGCTCTCCCAGTTTGTTAACCACTTGCCGTCCGGCCCGTGTATATAAATGGCTGGACGGGGGCAGTCCAGGGACGGGTTGCCATTCATAAACGGCGCCCGCCATTATGGACTGTGTGTGCTTCCTGGGAGCATGCAGCACCGCGATCCAGTACCCACTGTGTCCGGAGGACACAGTGGAACACCGATCGTCGTACGGGACCTCTGAGTGAGGTCCCGATCATGTGATCACTGATTGGCCAATCAGTGATCACATGCAGAGTAGTAAGCAGGATGTCACTTCTGACATCATTGCTTACTACGTGTGAAATCTGTGAATGATTACCAAGATCACATGGTACAAGGTCATTCACAACAGCCTTGTACCATGTGATAAGCTGTGACCAATCACAGCTCACACAGTAGTTCTCAATGGCTGCAAGAATGCAGCCAGAGAGAAGGAGAAATGATTGCTTTTATAGCCTTTATGGGTGTAAAAGCAATCAGTGTAAGAAAAAAAAAAAATCTTCATCACCCCCCACAAGTAGTACAGTGACACTGTACTGTTAGGGTGACAGTATGTAGGAAAAAAAAAACATAAATAATACTACAAAAAAAAAATTACAAAAAATAATAAAAAGAAAGCGCCAATCAACAATAATAATTCTATAAAAGCTGCAAACCTCTAACCCAAAATATTGGTGAAAAGTAAAAAACAACAAAATCAGAATGCGCTTACATCATATCAAAATTTCATATATCGTGAAAAAAATGTTCAAACGCTATAAATTTATATTGTAAAAAAAAGTCCCCAGTGAACCTCTTCATAAATTATTCATATACAAAAGTCCAACATCCCAAATTATTTCTTCTTAAAACAAATAAATCCACCGTGCTCAATCCACCACCAGATGAATGGAATAAACTCACCAGAGCTAGATGCTGATCAAATTATAAATCAGCACAAGCGTATTTGCTCTGGGAGCGATGAGAAAATCCAAAGAAGCACCCTTCTGTAATTTGAAATCCAGACACCAGGAGCAATACTCTGCAGCCACTCTACGATATGGCCAAGACCTTTTATACATCGATCATCCTCCAAATAAATGGCAGTATCACTCCGAAATAAAGGAAAGGCATGATGGTGCAGTAAGTAAAAACTATATATATTTATTAAAAATTCATATTACTCACAAAGCAAGTGTCCACCTGACACTGGTATAACAAGCGGTAGAAATGTAAGAAGCATGTAATGAACGAACTCCGTTCACCGCGGACACCTCGCCGACAGTTGTCGGGACGTCCTAACGTCATCCAATAGGCTCCGCCCTACGCGTTTCGTCACACTGACGTCCTCACGGAGCGGCATGGATTCAGACGTCAATTCCATTCATATATACCGCTCGCACTCTGCACAGCAGTACCTCTTTAACCAATTTTTTTTATTATTTTTTGTGATTTGCACTTTTTTGACAAGTGATTCAAGAATAGCAGCCATGGATATTTTTGGGTATATGGAAAAAAGACAAGTAGATTTATTGGAAGTATTTAATCCCACTGGTATGAATAATGGGATTAATTTAGAAGAAAAATTTAAAAATCTTAAACACTTATTAGAGAAACAAATTAGGATATGGTGGGATGTTAACACTTTAGAGTTATATTTAAAAGATAAGATTACACCAAGGAGACTTAGGTGGGATATTCCAGCTAATGATGGTTTGGATGACAAAGATCTGATGGAGGAATGGTTTTGGTTTTTCAATCATTGTGAAAGCAAACTTTTGGAATTGATTATAAAAAGGCGACAATTAAAACTTAAAAAATTGGAAATTAAGATAAAAGATATAAAGGAAATTATGGTACCTTTTATGGAGACCACTGAATATAAAGAAAGATCAAAAACTGTTCAGGAATATATCATGAAAGTGGACAAAGATACCAGGAGCAAAAAAGTAAAGAAATACAATAGAGATACCGATGACTACAAAAACAATAAAGTATATAAATGGCAGGACAATTTGAATATAGAAGATTGTGATTCTAAACAATCTACACCTGAAAAGACACCTGGTAGCAAACCCAAATTGCCCATGAATATGGGAGTGTCTAGCTCCCCTCATAAGAAACAAAATGTTCAGTTTCAAGAGCACACAAAAGAGCAAATATCTTTGCTTGAAAGAAATAACCCGATTCAAAGGCCCTACTATGAAGGGAGAGGAAGATTTATAAGGGGTAATTTTGGCTATAGAGGACCAGGTGGCCGTAGAGGAAATTGGTTTAGAAGAGGTGGTTTTCAAGGTAATTTTTACAACAGAGGGGGTTTTCAGGACCCCAACAGAAATTGGGGTGCAGAGATGAGATATTATGGACCCAACTACAAGGGATGGAAAGAACCGGACATGAATGGGACAAAAAAAGATTTGGTAGATATAGAGGAAAAAGAGGAGGCAAGCGAAAAGAAAAGAGACACTTTTCTTTTCCGGTGAACGGAATTCGTTCATTACATGCTTCTTACATTTCTACCGCTTGTTATACCAGTGTCAGGTGGACACTTGCTTTGTGAGTAATATGAATTTTTAATAAATATATATAGTTTTTACTTACTGCACCATCATGCCTTTCCTTTATTTCGGAGTGATACTGCCATTTATTTGGAGGATGATCGATGTATAAAAGGTCTTGGCCATATCGTAGAGTGGCTGCAGAGTATTGCTCCTGGTGTCTGGATTTCAAATTACAGAAGGGTGCTTCTTTGGATTTTCTCATCGCTCCCAGAGCAAATACGCTTGTGCTGATTTATAATTTGATCAGCATCTAGCTCTGGTGAGTTTATTCCATTCATCTGGTGGTGGATTGAGCACGGTGGATTTATTTGTTTTAAGAAGAAATAATTTGGGATGTTGGACTTTTGTATATGAATAATTTATGAAGAGGTTCACTGGGGACTTTTTTTACAATATAAATTTATAGCGTTTGAACATTTTTTTCACGATATATGAAATTTTGATATGATGTAAGCGCATTCTGATTTTGTTGTTTTTTACTTTTCACCAAAAAAAAAATTAAAATGTAAAAAAAAAATTTTAATTATAATTTTCGGTTATAAACTAATTTGGGTTATTTTTCTTTACTAAAAAGATAACCGAATACATTTTGGCCAAGATTTATGATGAAATAATATTTATTTGCAAAATTTTCTAAGAAAATCACTTTTTTTTCAAAATTTTTGGACTTTTTCATTTATATAGCAAAAAAAATAAAAATCCCAGCAGTGAATAAATACCACCAAAATAAAGCTTTATCTGTCTCAAAAAATGTTAAAAATTCATATGGGTACAGTGTTGCATGACCGCGCAATTGTCATTCAAAGTGTGATAGTGCTGAAAGCTGAAAATTGGCCTGCGGACAGGAAGGGGGGGAAAGTGTCCGGACTGGAGGGGGGTGAAAGTGTCCGGACTGGGAGGGGGTGAAAGTGTCCGGACAGGAGGGGGGGAAAGTGTCCGGACTGGAAGGGGGTGAAAGTGTCCGGACTAGAAGGGGGTGAAAGTGTCCGGACTGGGAGGGGGTGAAAGTGTCCGGACTGGAGGGGGGGAAAGTGTCCGGACTGGAAGTGGTTAATTGCTCTGTTTGTGTCTGTGTCAGATCTAACTACTGTGTAGCTCTCAACTGCAGAGCACTGGACTGACAGCCCCAGGGAGTGTGGGAAATGTAGTTTCTTCACAGGAAGTATCAGTTCTCACACTACAGACAGATGTCATCCATTAACCTGTACAGTTTGAAGGAAGAAGTGAAAAGCTGTACCTCCTGTGCTGGGCGATGGACTCCGCTATATTTACAGCCACACATAAGATGCTTTAGGGATGCTTGGGAATGCAAGCCTTGCTGCCCTCAATGGACCAGGGGAATCCAAATGAACTACATGCAAAGAAACAAACAAACAGAGGGCACACAGGCCTAGTGCATTACCTTCTATAAAATTAACATATTAGATGAAACAGTAATATACTTACACAGGCAAAAAAATCAAAGGCCTCGAAACGCGTCAGCCATTCTGAGGTCTACACTCCCCCACCATACACCTTCCAGGGAGATTGGACCATGCTGCTATTCATTTGATGTGCCTTTTGATTTTATTGCCGTTGTGAGTATATTACTTTTTCATCTAATAAATCCATTTTATAGCAGGCAATGCACTAGGCCTGTGTGCCCTCTGTTTGTTTCTTTGCATTAACCAGTACAGAGCCATTTTGCATGTTTGTACACAAAACAGAAACCTCTGACATAGGAATGTGAAGAAAGGTAGGAAAGTTTTTAATTCTTTCAAAAGCAGCAAAAGGTGGCACAATGCAAATTATATTTTGTTCGTAAAAACAGATGGTGTAAAATTATATCTTTGGAAACGCAATATAAAATATTTCTCAATTATTCTTCTAAATACAAGTAATAAAGAATTTTAGGAGTATATAAAATTCATATAAAGTCAATAAGAATAAAATAAGTAAAAAAGTAAGAAAATCTACATTTCCTCGCACAATTGGTAGACAAGCATTGCCTGCACTGGCCCATTTAGTGTCAACACAGTGCAAAGTATTGGTACTCATTATCGGCGGGTGCTCAGCTAAAAGTATTGGTACTCTTACTCACCGATTAAAAAAAGGGTATTGGTGCATCCCGACTACAAACATATAAAAAGGTTACAGAAGCAAGCAACATGAAGCCTAGATAACTCAACTAGAGATGAGCGAAGAAATGAAAAATTCGATTCGGCTGATTCGGCGAATTCCAGTATGAAATTCGATTCGATGCGAATTTCTCCGCTACGAAGATGACTTATAAAAAGGGTTTCTAGGCTTCAGAGAGCCTTTAAATTAGTGCAGAACACTGTACCTTTAATTTAAATGCCCTTGGAGATGAGGAAGGAGAAGGAGAAGGATGAGAAGAAGGAGAAGGAGAAGGATGAGAAGAAGGAGAAGGAGAAGGATGAGAAGAAGGAGAAGGATGAGAAGAAGGAGAAGGATGAGAAGAAGGAGAAGGAGAAGGAGAAGGATGAGAAGAAGGAGAAGGAGAAGGATGAGAAGAAGGAGAAGGAGAAGGATGAGAAGAAGGAGAAGGAGAAGGATGAGAAGAAGGAGAAGGATGAGAAGAAGGAGAAGGAGAAGGATGAGAAGAAGGAGAAGGAGAAGGATGAGAAGAAGGAGAAGGAGAAGGATGAGAAGAAGGAGAAGGAGAAGGATGAGAAGAAGAAGGATGAGAAGAAGGAGAAGGAGAAGGAGAAGGATGAGAAGAAGGAGAAGGATGAGAAGAAGGAGAAGGAGAAGGAGAAGGATGAGAAGAAGGAGAAGGAGAAGGATGAGAAGAAGGAGAAGGATGAGAAGAAGGAGAAGGATGAGAAGAAGGAGAAGGAGAAGGATGAGGAGAAGGAGAAGGATGAGAAGGAGAAGGAGAAGGATGAGAAGAAGGAGAAGGATGAGGAGAAGGAGAAGGATGAGAAGAAGGAGAAGGATGAGAAGAAGGAGAAGGAGAAGGGTGAGAAGAAGGAGAAGGAGAAGGATGAGAAGAAGGAGAAGGATGAGAAGATGGAGAAGGAGAAGGATGAGAAGAAGGAGAAGGAGAAGGATGAGAAGAAGGAGAAGGAGAAGGATGAGGAGAAGGATGAGAAGAAGGAGAAGGATGAGAAGAAGGAGAAGGAGAAGGATGAGAAGAAGGAGAAGGATGAGAAGAAGGAGAAGGATGAGAAGAAGGAGAAGGAGAAGGATGAGAAGAAGGAGAAGGATGAGAAGAAGGAGAAGGATGAGAAGAAGGAGAAGGAGAAGGATGAGAAGAAGGAGAAGGATGAGAAGAAGGAGAAGGAGAAGGATGAGAAGAAGGAGAAGGATGAGAAGAAGGAGAAGGAGAAGGATGAGAAGAAGGAGAAGGATGAGAAGAAGGAGAAGGATGAGAAGAAGGAGAAGGATGAGAAGAAGGAGAAGGAGAAGGAGGAGTAGAAGCAGAAGAAGAAGGATGAGAAGAAGGAAAAGGAGAAGGATGAGAAGATGGAGAAGGAGAAGGATGAGAAGAAGGAGAAGGATGAGAAGAAGGAGAAGGAGAAGGATGAGAAGAAGGAGAAGGATGAGAAGAAGGATGAGAAGAAGGAGAAGGATGAGAAGAAGGAGAAGGATGAGAAGAAGGAGAAGGATGAGAAGAAGGAGAAGGATGAGAAGAAGGATGAGAAGAAGGATGAGAAGAAGGAGAAGGATGAGAAGAAGGACAGTTCTGTGACAGTTTCTGTCTATTTCTGACAGTTCTGGGACATTCACTCCATACAGCGGTTTCAACCGCTGTATGGAGGGAATGTCATAGAACTGTCAGAAATAGACTATTTATGACAGTTCTGGGACATTCCTTCCATACAGCGGTTGAAACATTGTATCTATTTGTTTCCATAAATGGATCCATTTATGGAAACAAATAGATACAATGTTTCAACCGCTGTATGGAAGGACAGTCCCAGAACTGTCATTAATAGTCTATTTCTGACAGTTCTATGACATTCCCTCCATACAGCGGTTGAAACCGCTGTATGGAGTGATTGTCCCAGAACTGTCATAAATAGTCTATTTCTGACAGTTCTGGAACATTCACTCCATACAGCTGTTTCAACCGCTGTATGGAGGGAATGTCATAGAACTGTCAGAAATAGACTATTAATGACAGTTCTGGGACTGTCCTTCCATACAGCGGTTGAAACATTGTATCTATTTGTTTCCATAAATGGATCCATTTATGGAAACAAATAGATACAATGTTTCAACCGCTGTATGGAAGGACAGTCCCAGAACTGTCATTAATAGTCTATTTCTGACAGTTCTATGACATTCCCTCCATACAGCGGTTGAAACCGCTGTATGGAGTGAATGTCCCAGAACTGTCAGAAATAGTCTATTTATGACAGTTCTGGGACATTCCCTCCATACAGCGGTTTCCGGCAAAAAGTGTATGTGCAGAGTTTTTTTCTATTCTGCAGATACACTTAGAGGAGCTCTGCAGATACACTTAGAGGAGCTCTGCACATACACTTTTTGCCGGCTTGGAATTATTCTTATTTTCATCCTACTTCTTCTTCTTCTTCTTCTTCTTCATCCTCATCCTCATCCTCTTCTTCTTCTTCTGAGGATGAGGATGAGGATGAAGAAGAAGAAGAAGAAGAAGAAGAAGTAGGATGAAAATAAGATTAATTCCAAGCCGGCAAAAAGTGTATGTGCAGAGCTCCTCTAAGTGTATCTGCAGAGCTCCTCTAAGTGTATCTGCAGAATAGAGGAGCTCTGCACATACACTTTTTGCCGGCTTGCAATTATTCTTATTTTCATCCTACTTCTTCTTCTTCTTCTTCTTCTTCATCCTCTTCTTCTTCTTCTGACGATGAGGATGAAGAAGAAGAAGAAGAAGAAGAAGTAGGATGAAAATAAGATTAATTCCAAACAGGCAAAAAGTGTATCTGCAGAGCTCCTCTAAGTGTATCTGCAGAATAGAGGAACTCTGCACATACACTTTTTGCCGGCTTGGAATTATTCTTCTTTTCATCCTACTTCTTCTTCTTCTTCTTCATCCTCATCCTCAGAAGAAGAGGATGAGGATGAAGAAGAAGAAGAAGAAGAAGTAGGATGAAAAGAAGAATAATTCCAAGCCGGCAAAAAGTGTATGTGCAGAGTTCCTCTATTTCTGACAGTTCTCTCACAGCTTCTTCACATGTACAGCGGTTGAAACATCTGTATCCTAAATGTAAACTAATAGATACAATGTTTCAACCGCTAAACATGTGTTCCTTCTGTCAGAGAACTGTCAGAAATAGCGGAGCTCACTGCAGGGACACTTTTGCCGGCTGATCGGGAAATCTTCGATTCGCGCACCCGAAGTAGGCAAAATTTCGGTTTCGACGCGAATCGAATATTTCCTGAAATTCGACTCGAATTCCGGTTCGCCTGGTTCGATTCGCTCATCTCTAAACTCAACATTCACAAAAGATTAGAGATTACAGACAGAAACCACAGAGATTATACCATTTCTTCCCCAAAGATGGCCATTCTCATATAATGCTACATCATGTGTTTATCTTTTAGCCTCCAGATCCTTGATGACCCCAGCATTGTGTTTCTTGAGGACCTCATAGAAGGAATCCTTTTCTTTCTTTCCCAAGCGACTCACATAATCGTAGATCGTCCTCATCTTGTCCTGTGGGGTTGACCTGCTGCTTACGTTATCGCATTCTTCACGTGCTAAGATTTTTTTACTAAGCAGGTCGTCTATGACTGAGTCAGTAGAAACTATTCTTTGTATGAGGGCCGCTCTGTGCTTCATCACAAAATGTTCGCCAGATTCACCTGTGTGAATAAAAAGATATTTTTTTTATAAATTGTTTTTTTGTTTTTTTTTAAATGGCGTGTAGGTATCTGAGACATTTGCTGAATTTTCACCTAAATGTTGGGATGTGAAATCTCTTAGTTTGGGTCATTTTTGCAGTGATTATTCTTAAAGAAGAAGGTAGACATAGTTGCTTTTTTCCGTTGCTGGACCTTTATCTCGTTGCACGGCTAACAGACAGGGTTTAATTAAAAAGAAGGACCTTTGCATAGGAAGCTTAAGAGCCACATTTTTTTAATGAGTGAGTTGCAGGCAGGTCCAGTCTGCTTTCTCCGCTGCAGGTGGAACTCAACACTGCAACAGGAGAGGAGGTCCAGAAGAACTTAGTTTCTCTATGGTTTCCTGGGTCATTGGGGGTCATTGCATTTCATGCTGGCACCCCATGAGACTTTTGCGGCCATCTTGGGTCAGGCTGTGTCTATTTAAAACCCTGTCTCCCAGGTTTGGTGCGCATTTTTGCTTGTAGCCTGAGAAGGAACGGGATAACCCATCTGGCAGGATAAGTGCATACTGTCAGAGAAGTGCAGGGATATGCCATCCTATGTGGAAGCCTCCCCACTTGAGTATGGACCAGCCAGGCCGCATTCCACCCTCGAGACAGACACTGTCTGCACACCTGAGGCCTGCTTTTACTGACACACTGCTGTTGCATGCTGTGAGTGTTCCTGGTTGGGTTGCCTTCCTGCCAGGTCTGTTGTGTATTACCGAACGTTCATTACAAAATATATTTCCATTTCTCTTCACTGGAAGTGTTTTCTGCCACCACACCACGATGCACCTACCCACAGAGTTTTCAAAGTAGTAACTTGATTTGGAGATATGGGCAAAAGCCC
This sequence comes from Staurois parvus, assembly GCF_062004578.1. Lineage (NCBI taxonomy): Eukaryota > Metazoa > Chordata > Amphibia > Anura > Ranidae > Staurois > Staurois parvus. The sequence goes on along the minus strand of NW_028319231.1, from coordinate 90,698 downwards.
TGTTTATTCATTTTAAGGGTGAGTTTTAACCGTTTCAATACCGGGCAATTTTACACCTTCCTGCCCAGGCCATTTTTCAGGTTTCAGCGCTCTCACACTTTGAATGACAATTGCGCGGTCATACTGTACCCAAACTAAAATTTTATCATTTTCTTCACACAACTAGAGCTTTCTTTTGGTGGTATTTAATCACCGCTGGGGTTTTTATTTTTTGCTAAATTAACAAAAAAAAGACCAAAAATTTTGAAAAAAAAACACATTTTTCTTTGTTTCTGTTATAAAAGTTTACAAATAAATAATTGTTCTTCATAAATTTAGGCCGAGATGTATTCTGCTACATGTCTTTGGTGAAAATAACCCAAATTAGGATGTATTTTTTAGCTTGTAGGAAAGTTATAGAGTTCACAAACTATGGTATAGATCTGATTATTGATCAATCCTGAAGTACTGACTGCCAATCTAATTTCTTGAGGTCCAAGAATGTCAGAACAGTACAGATATCCCCAAATGACCCCTTTTTGCAGAGTAGACAGTCCGACGTACTTCATAAGAGGAATGGCAAGTTTTTTGAAGTTGTATTTTTTTGTCATAATTTTTCGGAAAATGAAAAAATTAAAAAAATTATTTTCACTATTTTTTTTTTACATACTGTCACCAGTGCAGTACAGCGTCATCATATAACTGGCATGGCGGTGAACAGGGACACTGACTGGTGACAGTATGAAAAAAAATATATATATATATATATTTTTTTTTTATTATATTTGAATTTTTTATTACATTTTTTTTTATTTTTTTATTTTTTTTCATATTTTACTATGACCAAAGTAGTACAATGTTACCATAGTAACATTGTACTACTTTGGGGAAGTGATCAGTATTTTTTTTTTTTTTTTTTTCACACAATTTGCTTATAGCAAAGAATTACTTTGCTATAAGCAAGCATTTACCTGAATTAAATCAATTCATTCAGCTTTTTTTTTTTTTTTTTTTTTGTGCTTAGCTGTGATTTGGTCACAGCTAATCACATGACATGTGCATGTGATTAGCTGTGACCATTCACAGCTAGGCACTAGTATACAATGGATGGCATCATGAATGAAGCCATCCATTGTATACAACTGTCATGTGACCTGCTGTGATTGGTCACAGCAGGTCACATGGTACCAGCAACGGGAGCCGGTACTCGGATCTGTCATCTGCCGTGTCCGAGGTGCACGGCCGGTGACAGATCGCACTGCTGCGCCGCTCTGCATTAGCGCAAACTGCGCATGTGCGGGAGCACGCCAAATGGCGTGCACATGGAGTGCAGAGACACTTTTGAAGCCGCCAAACGGCCATTGGCCGGGCGGCTAATGGTTAATGAATGGTCAACTTTAAGAAGTGATATATACAAACATATCATTAGAGACTTCAGGAACTTATATATACAGTCTGGAGGAAAGAAGGAAAAGGGGGGACATGGCTGAAAAGTGAGACAATCAACAGTAAGTGAAAACATGTTTGGTATAAACATAGGTCTTTTAGCAGAAAAAGGTAAATAAAAAACCATTAAGACAGACACGATGGACCATTTGGTTTTTTTCTGCCATCTTTCTTATATGTTCTAATGTTTATTATTTTCAGCCCAATTGCTGTGACAATGGAAGTTCCAACATACCGGTCTGTTTCACCATCTCTGACTGGTCTTCCAAATCAGCTGAAAATATAAGGTTACATTATTATCAGGCAGTATTTATAGCTTCCTATCAATTATTTCATGCACACATGTACAGGAACAATGGAATCATTCCTAATAAAAAGTACAGTGCCTTGAAAAGTCTTCCTCTCCCTTGAAATGTTCCCCATGTTGTCATGTTACAACTAGAGATGAGCGAATCGAACTTGGCGAAGTGGAATTCGTTTTGAATATTAGGAAAAATTTTTCCTAAAATGGCAGCGACATGTGTGGCGACGGAGCGGGGATCTCTGGGAAGGCGCGCAGACAAGGCGCGCTGACCCATAATGCATTCATTCATGACATGTGATCGCATTAGCCAATCAGCAGCCAGCCAGCCAGCACTGTGTAATGGTGGAGCTATAAATTGCGGCCATCTTACAATTCTCCATTTGCCTCCAGTCATTCAAGAGAGACAGACCTCTCTGTATTAGGGACAGAGTTAGGGCCACAGATACTTTAGGGACACAGAATCGTTACTTAGGGACACAGAATTGTTACTCAGGGACACAGAACTGTTACTCAGGGACAGACACAGAATTGTTACTGAGGGACACAGAATTGTTACTGAGGGACACAGAATTGTTACTCAGGGACAGACACAGAATTGTTACTGAGGGACACAGAACTGTTACTCAGGGACACAGAACTGTTACTCAGGGACACAGAACTGTTACTCAGGGACACAGAACTGTTACTCAGGGAAAGACACAGAATTGTTACTGAGGGACACAGAATTGTTACTGAGGGACACAGAATTGTTACTGAGGGACACAGAATTGTTACTCAGGGACAGACACAGAATTGTTACTGAGGGACACAGAACTGTTACTCAGGGACACAGAACTGTTACTCAGGGACACAGAACTGTTACTCAGGGACAGACACAGAATTGTTACTGAGGGACACAGAATTGTTACTGAGGGACACAGAACTGTTACTCAGGGACACAGAACTGTTACTCAGGGACACAGAACTGTTACTCAGGGACAGACACAGAATTGTTACTGAGGGACACAGAATTGTTACTGAGGGACACAGAATTGTTACTGAGGGACACAGAATTGTTACTCAGGGACAGACACAGAACTGTTACTCAGGGACACAGAACTGTTACTCAGGGACACAGAACTGTTACTCATGGACACAGAATTGTTACTCAGGGACAGACACAGAATTGTTACTGAGGGACACAGAATTGTTACTGAGGGACACAGAATTGTTACTCAGGGACAGACACAGAATTGTTACTGAGGGACACAGAATTGTTACTGAGGGACACAGAACTGTTACTCAGGGACACAGAACTGTTACTCAGGGACAGACACAGAATTGTTACTGAGGGACACAGAATTGTTACTGAGGGACACAGAATTGTTACTGAGGGACAGACACAGAATTGTTACTGAGGGACACAGAACTGTTACTCAGGGACACAGAACTGTTACTCAGGGACACAGAACTGTTACTCAGGGACAGACACAGAATTGTTACTGAGGGACACAGAATTGTTACTGAGGGACACAGAATTGTTACTGAGGGACACAGAACTGTTACTCAGGGACACAGAACTGTTACTCAGGGACACAGAACTGTTACTCAGGGACAGACACAGAATTGTTACTGAGGGACACAGAATTGTTACTGAGGGACACAGAATTGTTACTGAGGGACACAGAATTGTTACTCAGGGACAGACACAGAACTGTTACTCAGGGACACAGAACTGTTACTCAGGGACACAGAACTGTTACTCATGGACACAGAATTGTTACTCAGGGACAGACACAGAATTGTTACTGAGGGACACAGGTTTGTTACTGAGGGACACAGAATTGTTACTGAGGGACACAGAATTGTTACTCAGGGACAGACACAGAATTGTTACTGAGGGACACAGAATTGTTACTGAGGGACACAGAATTGTTACTCAGGGACAGACACAGAATTGTTACTGAGGGACACAGAACTGTTACTCAGGGACACAGAACTGTTACTCAGGGAAAAAGAACTGTTACTCAGGGACAGACACAGAATTGTTACTGAGGGACACAGAATTGTTACTGAGGGACACAGAATTGTTACTGAGGGACACAGAACTGTTACTCAGGGACACAGAACTGTTACTCAGGGACACAGAACTGTTACTCAGGGACAGACACAGAATTGTTACTGAGGGACACAGAATTGTTACTGAGGGACACAGAATTGTTACTGAGGGACACAGAATTGTTACTCAGGGACAGACACAGAACTGTTACTCAGGGACACAGAACTGTTACTCAGGGACACAGAACTGTTACTCAGGGACACAGAACTGTTACTCAGGGACAGACACAGAATTGTTACTGAGGGACACAGAATTGTTACTGAGGGACACAGAATTGTTACTCAGGGACAGACACAGAACTGTTACTCAGGGACACAGAACTGTTACTCAGGGACACAGAACTGTTACTCAGGGACACAGAACTGTTACTCAGGGACAGACACAGAATTGTTACTGAGGGACACAGAATTGTTACTGAGGGACACAGAATTGTTACTCAGGGACAGACACAGAATTGTTACTGAGGGACACAGAATTGTTACTGAGGGACACAGAATTGTTACTGAGGGACACAGAATTGTTACTCAGGGACAGAAACAGAACTGTTACTCAGGGACACAGAACTGTTACTCAGGGACACAGAACTGTTACTCAGGGACAGACACAGAATTGTTACTGAGGGACACATAATTGTTACTGAGGGACACATAATTGTTACTGAGGGACACAGAACTGTTACTCAGGGACACAGAACTGTTACTCAGGGACACAGAACTGTTACTCAGGGACAGACACAGAATTGTTACTGAGGGACACAGAACTGTTACTGAGGGACACAGAACTGTTACTCAGGGACACAGAACTGTTACTCAGGGACACAGAATTGTTACTCAGGGACACAGAACTGTTACTCAGGGACACAGAATTGTTACTCAGGGACAGACACAGAATTGTTACTCAGGGACACACAATTGTTACTCAGGGACACAAAATTGTTACTCAGGGACACAGAACTGTTACTCAGGGACACAGAATCGTTACTCAGGGACACAGAATCATTGAATTAAAGAGTATGTCAGACAACACGCAGAGGAGTGGCAGAGGAGGCAATATTTCAGGAGCGAGCAGACGTGGCAGCAGAGGAAGGGGTCGAGGCAGCACTAGTCGCAGCCAGAGGCCAGTGCTCCCAGTGTCATCCAGCGGTCGTGTCTCCACCGACAACCCTGCCGTCATCGATTGGTTGGCTCGGTCGTCTTCCTCTTCCCAGGTCACCTCTGACACCTACAGCCAATGGTCAGTGGGTACGTCAGACACAACCGTTAGTTGGCATGGCCCGGGAGCAAGCCCACTGAAATCACGTGTCCTCTACCTGCCTCTGTCCTTTGGTTTTCCCTCACCAAGCGAAGTATCGCATGCTGTGGGCTCAGCCCCACTGTACAGTGAGGAAGAGCTAACAGAGAACGGTCAGGAATGGGGGGAGACATCCGCCTCTTCAGCAGCCAGGCGAAGAAGTACTGGCGAGGAGAGTGGCTCGGTAGCCGGTCTAGAGACAGGTCTGTCTCCTGACCCACACGCAGCCGAGGGGGCTAGTAGTGAGGCGGAGACCCTAATTGATGATGATGAGGCTGATTGCACTTGGCAGCCTCGTCGTCATCAGGCTATTGCTTCCGCATCATCAGGAGAAGAGGGTGCCAGCTTGGCAGCGAGCAAAACAGTCGGTGGGTTGCCCAGGAGGCAGCAGGGTCGCAGCAGTGTCAGTGGAGGCAAACGGCCACGGAGTAGAGCACCAGCTCCACTGCTGGTGGGTTCCATTTTGTCATAGGGTGCTGGCAGATTACGGGCCTCCCATTGCTGCTGCCAGGCCCGTAATCTGCCATGGGTCCCTGTACCGCCTCCTCACGCTGCTGCCAGGTCCACAGTGTGTCATGGGTCCCTGTACGGCCTCCCATTGCTGCTGTCTCCATCGCCACAGTCTGCCATGTGCCACTTTCAGGTCTCCTCACACTGCTGGTGGGTTCCATTTTGTCATAGGGTGCTGGCAGATTACGGGCCTCCCATTGCTGCTGCCAGGCCCCTATTCTGCCATGGGCCCCTGTACCGCCTCCTCATGCTGCTGCCAGGTCCAGAGTGTGTCATGGGTCCCTGTACGGCCTCCCATTGCTGCTGTCTCCATCGCCACACTCTGCCATGTGCCACTTTCAGGTCTCCTCACACTGCTGCTGGGTTCCATTTTGTCATAGGGTGCTGGCAGATTACGGGCCTCCCATTGCTGCTGCCAGGCCCCTAATCTGCCATGGGCCCCTGTACCGCCTCCTCACGCTGCTGCCAGGTCCACAGTGTGTCATAGGTCCCTGTTCGGCCTCCCATTGCTGCTGTCTTTATCGCCACACTCTGCCATGTGCCACTTTCAGGTCTCCTCACACTGCTGCTGGGTTCCATTTTGTCATAGGGTGCTGGCAGATTACGGGCCTCCCATTGCTGCTGCCAGGCCCCTAATCTGCCATGGGCCCCTGTACCGCCTCCTCATGCTGCTGCCAGGTCCAGAGTGTGTCATGGGTCCCTGTACGGCCTCCCATTGCTGCTGTCTCCATCGCCACACTCTGCCATGTGCCACTTTCAGGTCTCCTCACACTGCTGCTGGGTTCCATTTTGTCATAGGGTGCTGGCAGATTACGGGCCTCCCATTGCTGCTGCCAGGCCATAATCTGCCATGGGCCCCTGTACCGCCTCCTCATGCTGCTGCCAGGTCCAGAGTGTGTCATGGGTCCCTGTACGGCCTCCCATTGCTGCTGTCTCCATCGCCACACTCTGCCATGTGCCACTTTCAGGTCTCCTCACACTGCTGGTGGGTTCCATTTTGTCATAGGGTGCTGGCAGATTACGGGCCTCCCATTGCAGCTGCCAGGCCCCTAATCTGCCATGGGCCCCTGTACCGCCTCCTCATGCTGCTGCCAGGTCCACAGTGTGTCATGGGTCCCTATTCGGCCTCCCATTGCTGCTGTCTCCATCGCCACACTCTGCCATGTGCCACTTTCAGGTCTCCTCACACTGCTGGTGGGTTCCATTTTGTCATAGGGTGCTGGCAGATTACGGGCCTCCCAATGCTGCTGCCAGGCCCCTAATCTGCCATGGGCCCCTGTACCGCCTCCTCACGCTGCTGCCAGGTCCAGAGTGTGTCATGGGTCCCTGTACGGCCTCCCATTGCTGCCGTCTCCATCGCCACACTCTGCCATGTGCCACTTTCAGGTCTCCTCACACTGCTGCTGGGTTCCATTTTGTCATAGGGTGCTGGCAGATTACGGGCCTCCCATTGCTGCTGCCAGGCCCCTAATCTGCCATGGGCCCCTGTACCGCCTCCTCACGCTGCTGCCAGGTCCAGAGTGTGTCATGGGTCCCTGTACGGCCTCCCATTGCTGCTGTCTCCATCGCCACACTCTGCCATGTGCCACTTTCAGGTCTCCTCACACTGCTGGTGGGTTCCATTTTGTCATAGGGTGCTGGCAGATTACGGGCCTCCCATTGCTGCTGCCAGGCCCGTAATCTGCCATGGGCCCCCCTACCGCCTCCTCATGCTGCTGCCAGGCCCGTAATCTGTCATGGGCCCCTGTACCGCCTCCTCATGCTGCTGCCAGGTCCAGAGTGTGTCATGGGTCCCTGTACCGCCTCCTCATGCTGCTGCCAGGCCCGTAATCTGCCATGGGCCCCCGTACCGACTCCTCATGCTGCTGCCAGGCCCGTAATCTGTCATGGGCCCCTGTACCGCCTCCTCATGCTGCTGCCAGGTCCAGAGTGTGTCATGGGTCCCTGTACGGCCTCCCATTGCTGCTGCCAGGCCCGTAATCTGCCATGGGCCCCCGTACCGACTCCTCATGCTGCTGCCGGGCCCGTAATCTGTCATGGGCCCCTGTACCGCCTCCTCATGCTGCTGCCAGGTCCAGAGTGTGTCATGGGTCCCTGTACGGCCTCCCATTGCTGCTGCCAGGCCCGTAATCTGCCATGGGCCCCCGTACCGACTCCTCATGCTGCTGCCAGGCCCGTAATCTGTCATGGGCCCCTGTACCGCCTCCTCATGCTGCTGCCAGGTCCAGAGTGTGTCATGGGTCCCTGTACCGCCTCCTCATGCTGCTGCCAGGCCCGTAATCTGCCATGGGCCCCCGTACCGACTCCTCATGCTGCTGCCAGGCCCGTAATCTGTCATGGGCCCCTGTACCGCCTCCTCATGCTGCTGCCAGGTCCAGAGTGTGTCATGGGTCCCTGTACGGCCTCCCATTGCTGCTGTCTCCATCGCCACACTCTGCCATGTGCCAATTTCAGGTCTCCTCACACTGCTGCTGGGTTCCATTTTGTCATAGGGTGCTGGCAGATTACGGGCCTCCCATTGCTGCTGCCAGGCCCCTAATCTGCCATGGGCCCCTGTACCGCCTCCTCATGCTGCTGCCAGGTCCACAGTGTGTCATGGGTCCCTGTACGGCCTCCCATTGCTACTGTCTCCATCGCCACACTCTGCCATGTGCCACTTTCAGGTCTCCTCACACTGCTGCTGGGTTCCATTTTGTCATAGGGTGCTGGCAGATTACGGGCCTCCCATTGCTGCTGCCAGGCCCCTAATCTGCCATGGGCCCCTGTACCGCCTCCTTATGCTGCTGCCAGGTCCACAGTGTGTCATGGGTCCCTGTACGGCCTCCCATTGCTGCTGTCTCCATCGCCACACTCTGCCATGTGCCACTTTCAGGTCTCCTCACACTGCTGGTGGGTTCCATTTTGTCATAGGGTACTGGCAGATTACGGGCCTCCCATTGCTGCTGCCAGGCCCCTAATCTGCCATGGGCCCCTGTACCGCCTCCTCACGCTGCTGCCAGGTCCACAGTGTGGTATGGGTCCCTGTACGGCCTCCCATTGCTACTGTCTCCATCGCCACACTCTGCCATGTGCCACTTTCAGGTCTCCTCACACTGCTGCTGGGTTCCATTTTGTCATAGGGTGCTGTATGGCCTCCCATTGCTGCTGCCAGGCCCCTAATCTGCCATGGGCCCCCCTACCGCCTCCTCATGCTGCTGCCAGGCCCGTAATCTGTCATGGGCCCCTGTACCGCCTCCTCATGCTGCTGCCAGGTCCAGAGTGTGTCATGGGTCCCTGTACCGCCTCATGCTGCTGCCAGGCCCGTAATCTGCCATGGGCCCCCGTACCGACTCCTCATGCTGCTGCCAGGCCCGTAATCTGTCATGGGCCCCTGTACCGCCTCCTCATGTTGCTGCCAGGTCCAGAGTGTGTCATGGGTCCCTGTACCGCATCCTCATGCTGCTGCCAGGCCCGTAATCTGCCATGGGCCCCCGTACCGACTCCTCATGCTGCTGCCAGGCCCGTAATCTGTCATGGGCCCCTGTACCGCGTCCTCATGCTGCTGCCAGGTCCAGAGTGTGTCATGGGTCCCTGTACGGCCTCCCATTGCTGCTGTCTCCATCGCCACACTCTGCCATGTGCCACTTTCAGGTCTCCTCACACTGCTGCTGGGTTCCATTTTGTCATATGGTGCTGGCAGATTACGGGCCTCCCATTGCTGCTGCCAGGCCCGTAATCTGCCATGGGCCCCTGTACCGCCTCCTCATGCTGCTGCCAGGTCCAGAGTGTGTCATAGGTCCCTGTACGGCCTCCCATTGCTGCTGCCAGGCCCGTAATCTGCCATGGGCCCCCGTACCGACTCCTCATGCTGCTGCCAAGCCCGTAATCTGTCATGGGCCCCTGTACCGCCTCCTCATGCTGCTGCCAGGTCCAGAGTGTGTCATGGGTCCCTGTACCGCCTCCTCATGCTGCTGCCAGGCCCGTAATCTGCCATGGGCCCCCGTACCGACTCCTCATGCTGCTGCCAGGCCCGTAATCTGTCATGGGCCCCTGTACCGCGTCCTCATGCTGCTGCCAGGTCCAGAGTGTGTCATGGGTCCCTGTACGGCCTCCCATTGCTGCTGTCTCCATCGCCACACTCTGCCATGTGCCACTTTCAGGTCTCCTCACACTCCTGCTGGGTTCCATTTTGTCATACGGTGCTGGCAGATTACGGGCCTCCCATTGCTGCTGCCAGGCCCGTAATCTGCCATGGGCCCTTGTACCGCCTCCTCATGCTGCTGCCAGGTCCAGAGTGTGTCATGGGTCCCTGTACGGCCTCCCATTGCTGCTGCCAGGCCCGTAATCTGCCATGGGCCCCCGTACCGACTCCTCATGCTGCTGCCAGGCCCGTAATCTGTCATGGGCCCCTGTACCGCCTCCTCATGCTGCTGCCAGGTCCAGAGTGTGTCATGGGTCCCTGTACGGCCTCCCATTGCTGCTGCCAGGCCCGTAATCTGCAATGGGCCCCCGTACCGACTCCTCATGCTGCTGCCAGGCCCGTAATCTGTCATGGGCCCCTGTACCGCCTCCTCATGCTGCTGCCAGGTCCAGAGTGTGTCATGGGTCCCTGTACCGCCTCCTCATGCTGCTGCCAGGCCCGTAATCTGCCATGGGCCCCCGTACCGACTCCTCATGCTGCTGCCAGGCCCGTAATCTGTCATGGGCCCCTGTACCGCCTCCTCACGCTGCTGCCAGGTCCAGAGTGTGTCGTGGGTCCCTGTACGGCCTCCCATTGCTGCTGTCTCCATCGCCACACTCTGCCATGTGCCACTTTCAGGTCTCCTCACACTGCTGCTGGGTTCCATTTTGTCATAGGGTGCTGGCAGATTACGGGCCTCCCATTGCTGCTGCCAGGCCCCTAATCTGCCATGGGCCCCTGTACCGCCTCCTCATGCTGCTGCCAGGTCCACAGTGTGTCATGGGTCCCTGTACGGCCTCCCATTGCTGCTGTCTCCATCGCCACACTCTGCCATGTGCCACTTTCAGGTCTCCTCACACTGCTGATGGGTTCCATTTTGTCATAGGGTGCTGTATGGCCTCCCATTGCTGCTGCCTCCACCGCCACACTGTGGCTCCACACTCTGGTTTTGGCCCCGTGACTGCCCAAATGAGTGAAGTGTGCGGTGATTCTAAGATCGACGGCACTCATCTGCATGTCATACTGACTGACAGTATTATTTCTCTTCCCCAGCAGACTCCAAGGGCATTTAAATTAAAGGTACTGTGTTCTGCACTAATATAAAGGCTCTCTGAAGCCTAGAAACACCCTTTTTATAAGTTAAATTTGCAGCGAATATATTCGACTCGAATCAAATTTTTTCCACAAATTCGCCGAATCAGTTGAATCGAATTTTTGAATAATTCGCTCATCTCTAGTTACAATCAAAAACGTCAATGTATTTTATTGGGATTCAATGTGATATACCAACACAAAGTGGCACATTGTGAAGTGGAAGAAAAATAAGAAATAGTTTTCAAAATTTTTTACAAATAAATATCTGAAAAATGTGGTGTGCATTTGTATTCAGCCCCCTTTACTCTGATACCCCTAACTAAAATCTAGTGGAACCAATTGTCTTCAGATGTCACCTAATTAGTAAATAGAGTCCCCCTGTGTGTCATGTGATCTCAGTATAAATCCCGCTGTTCTGTGAAGTCATCAGAGGTGGTTTGTTAGAGAACATTAGTGAACAAACAGCATCATGAAGGCCAAGGAACACACCAGACAGGTCAGGGATAAAGCTGTGGAGAAGTTTAAAACAGGGTTAGGTTATAAAAACATATCCCAAGCTTTGACCATCTCACGGAGCACTGTTCAATCTATCATCCGAAAATGGAAAGAGTACGGCACAACTGCAACCCTACCAAGACATGGCCGTCCACCTAAACTGACAGACTGGGCAAGGAGAGCATTCATCAGAGAATTAGCCAAGAGGCCCATTAGAACTCTGGAGGAGCTGCAGAGATCACAGCTCAGGGGGGAGAATCTGTCCACAGGACAACTATTAGTCATGCACTCCACAAATCTGTCCTTTATGGAAGAGTATCAAGAAGAAAGTCATTGCTGGAAGAAAGCCATAAGAAGTCCTGTTTGCAGTTTTTGAGAAGCCATGTGGGGGACACAGCAAACATTTTGCTTTTAGGCCAAAAAGTTCAATTGTGGTCTCATCTGACCAGAGCCCCTTCTTCCACAATTGAACTTTTTGGCCTAAAAGCAAAATGTTATGTGTGGCAGAAAACTAACACTGCACATCACCCTGAACACACCATCCCCACTGTGAAACATGATGGTGGCAGCATCATGTTGTGGGGATGCTTTTCTTCAGCAGGGACAGGGAAACTGGTCAGAGTTGATGGGAAGATATATGGAGCTAAATACAGGGCAATCTTAGAAGAAAACCTGTTAGAGTCTGCATATCACGTAACTGGTGCTGGAGGCCAATGGAGAGAGGACGTCCCTTCCAGATTGCCCTGGAGATGGGACAGGAGTCAGGCCAAAAGTAGCATGGGTCGCCTGCAGGAGTGCCTGTAAAGATGATCTGACTGACAATACTTGTCAGAGGTACACTCAGGAGCACAGCTGATTCTCTGGAATGGTGTCTGCAGATAGGTGGTGCCTGTGAGAGCTAGGGTCTTCAGAGTAGCAGAGGAAAGCAGAGTAGTCAGTTCAGAGCCAGGGTCAGATGCCATGTGGGGATTAGAGCAGACATAGTCAGATGGATAGCTGGGGTCATACACAGGAGAGCAAGTGAGAATATCCATTAGTCAAGCCAAGGTCAGATCAGGAGTCAGGCAGAGAAGACATGTCCAGGAACAAGCCAAGTCAGTAACAGCAGATCACAATAGCAAGGGAACATGGGACAAAGGTACTGGGGAGTCAGAGATCAACCAGCAATTTGAGAGAGTGACGGGCTTCCTTATAAAGGCCATCTAGCACCAAACTGGACTAATGTGTGTGTAACTGTGCACCAGTGCGCATGTGTGTTCCTGCTTGCATCCATGCACCAATGCGCATAGATGTTCACCAGTGTGCATTTCTGCTGCCATGCAAAGTACTGGCAGGAATACCAGGTCTCTGAGTACCTCTGCTGTGGACAGAGCCCTGACACTACAAAAGACTTGAGACCGGGGCGGAGGTTCCCCTTCCAGCAGGACAACGACCCGAAACATCCAGCCAGAGCTACAATGGAATGGTTTAGATCAAAGCATCTTCATGTGTTAGAATGGCCCAGTCACAGTCCAGACTGAAATCCAATGGAGAATCTGTGGCCAGACCTGAAAATTGCTGTTCCCAGACGCTCTCCATCCAATCTGACAGAGCTTGAGGGATTCTGCAAAGAAGAATGGGCAGAAATGTCCCTCTCTAGATGTGCAAAGAGACATCCCCAAAAAGACTTGCAGCTGGAATTGCAGCCAAAGGGGGTCCTACAAAGTATTGACTCCGGGGGGCTGAATACAAATGCCGCCACACTTTTCACAGATTTATTTCTTAAAAATTTTGAAAACCATTTCTCATTTTCCTTCCACTTCACAATTATGTGCCACTTTGTGTCGGTCCATCATATAAATGTGAACTGCAGCGCTATTGATTGTCCAACACTACAGGTAACATTCTGAGTGAACAGGGAACACTTATCTGAGTGTCAATGGGTGGACCTAGTCTAACATCTGATATCATATTTGTGTTTTTATGAAGTGGGAGTAGAAGGAAGGCAGATATATTCAAACCATTTACTGCTTTGAACATCCTTATTGTTTGGAGTTCATGTGGGTTAGTTAGCCATAAGTCTCTGTGACTTGTGCCATACTAGCAAAGCACCTTACAAAGGCAGATGAAGAGAATTGCAACTTGAGTATCTCTATTGGTACACTTCAGGAAACAATATACAGTTGCAAGAAAAAGTATGTGAACCCCTTGGGATTACGTGGAGTTTTGCATGAATTGGGCATAAAATGTGCTCTGAACGTCATCTAAGTCACAACAATAGAAGAACACAGTCTGCTGAACATAATACTACACAAACATTAGATGTTGCCATGGTTTATTGCACATAACATGTAAACATTCACAGTGCAGGGAGGAAAAAGTATTTGAGGCCCTGGCTTAATGACTTCTCTCAGAGCTAATTGGAGCCAGGAGTGAGCCAACCTTGACTCCAATCAGTGTGATGATATTGGATGTGTTGCTGACAGCTGTCCTGCCCTTAAAAAACACACACCTGTTTTGGGTTTACTGGTTTCAAGAAGCACTGTCTGATGTGAACCATGCCACGCAGAAAAGAGCTCTCAGAAGACCTACCATCAAGAATTGTTGACTTGCATGAAGCTGGAAAGGGTTACAAAAGTATCTCCAAAAGCCTTGATGTTCATGTGTCCACGGTAAGACAGACTGTCTACAAATGGAGAAAGTTTAGCACTGTTGCTACTCTCCCTAGGCGTGGTCGTCCTGTAAAAATGACTGCAAGAGCACAGCGCAGAATGCTGCATGAGGTAAAGAAGAATCCCAGAGTGTCAGCTAAAGACCTACAGAAATCTCTGGCACATGCTAACAAAATTACTCCAGATCGTTGTGCAGGTCTGATCTGCAACTAAAGGAAACGTTTGGTTGAGGTTATTGCTGCCAAAGGAGGGTCAACCAGTTATTAAGTCCAAAGGTTCACATACTTTTTCCTCCATGCACTGTGAATGTTTACATGTTATGTGCAATTAAACCATGGCAACATCTAATGTTTGTGTAGTATTATGTTCAGCAGACTGTGTTCTTCTATTGTTGTGACTTAGATGATGTTCAGAGCACATTTTATGCCCAATTCATGCAAAACTCCACGTAATCCCAAGGGGTTCACATACTTTTTCTTGCAACTGTAGCAGAATAGTCCTCTCTGTCCTGTAAAGAGTTATTCTATTGGCCAGAGTCCATCATTATCTTCCCCTAGAGAAGACCTAGTCAGGTTGGGTTCTGTGGGAACCGTACAGCCTGATGCTGAGTTGACTTTTTGGCTGAGACAAGGAAAGAATACAAGTAAATCAAAGCACACACAGCCATTACGGGGGAGATAAAACTGTCCCTTACAACACTATAAAGTGTATGTCAAGCTAAAATCCTATTATTTTGGTTTTGGTTGGAGCGGCTAAGGTTTGGAACCTCTCCCTGGTTATTACTGCTTTACAGGACTCTGTTAGAAGGCCAGCTTGCCCTTATTTCCTGTCTGTTGAAACCATTATAAACAGGAAAGGAACTTAGGGAAAGTCTGTAATATTTTTGCGGTTTACTTCCTGTCTGGTAAAACATTGTCATCAGGATGGGAAGTGAGTGGAAACCTCTCTATATAGGATTTCCCCATTTCTCTTACTTGAACGAAATCTCAAAATCTTTTGGTTTCCCATCGCTTTCTGTCATGAGTCAATAGTAATCAGGATAGATAGAGAGGGTGAATGTCCCCACTAGAGACACAGACAGCAATAAAAACTTAACAAAGGGTTTAATCCTTCCATTATCCGAAACAAAAAAAATGTCATTATAGACACTTTGGGGTTGATTTACTAATACTGGAGAGTGCAAAATCTGGTGCAACTGTACTTGGTAGCCAATCAGCTTCTAAGTTATGGGCAGCACAGTAGCTAAATGGTTAGCATGTCTTTGGAGTGCGGGAGGTAACCGGAGTAGGGGCGGACTGATCATTTGGAAACTCGGGCACTGCCCGAGGGCCCAGGGTCAGTAGGGGGCCCCATGAGATGCCCCTGGTACCTTTTCATAGGCTTTTTTGAGTTTGGGCAAGGACACAGGAGCCCCATGATCCCCTATTTCCTGGGGGCCCCATGAGTTGTCAGTCCGCCCCTGAACTGGAGTACCCAGAGGAATCCCACGCAGGCAAAGGGAAAACATGCAAACTCCATGCAGGTGGTGCCATGGTTGGGATTCAAACCAATGACCCTAGTACTGCCAGGCGTAAGGGCTAACCATTTAGCCACTGTGCTGCCTGTGACGGGAGTGACTTTTGGGGGTGGGGGGACCTCTGTATCATCTCCCCAAATCATTATGTTTAACCCACCCTGTGCCTGTTTAAGGGTACAGGGTGTACATGTGAATGTCCCAGTATTGTGCATTTGTGTGTTGTCCTTTGTCTAGACCACATGGCTGTCCATTGTCTGTTTGCCATGTGCTACCCCCCATTGTGCTGTGTCTTCCTGTCCAGCCAACTATTATGGGATGTACTGTTTGTGTATTGGTGTGGGGGTTGGTCAATGTCCTTTGCCATGTGTTTCATCCCATTGTTCTGTGTCTTGATGGGATGGGGAGGGGTGATGATGTATTTCCTGTTCTTGGTTGTTTCCCCGCCCTCTGTATATATCCTGTTGTTTGTGTAAAATAAAGTAGAGTTGGCTTCCTGTTTAAGAAGAGCTGGGTGCTGTCTATTTCCTGAGGGATTTCAAGGGTGTGGTCCATGGATGGTGTTCGGACAGGGGAAGCTGCGGAATATACCCAAGTGTGGTCGGGTACCGGTTCCGTTACACTGCCCATCTTTCTTTCTCCTAAAGGGGCCTTATGTTAGCACCTGGCTACGCATACAAACTCAGGTAGTGCTGTGGTTGGAATTCAATCAGCCCACCTACTGCTGCTAGGCGGAAGTGCTAACCACTTAGCCAATGTGCTGCCCATATTATTTCACACATATTGCCAACTTATAGGTATTGTTGGTTACGTTTGCATGAATGTTGAGAAATTTGCAAAGTGATTATTTTTATAAATAAACCTCTTTAGGAGAAAATTAAAATTTCCCAGCACAAGAAGATGGGAAGACAAACTCTAGTCAGTTACTATAATAATACCTCTTGTTAGTGCCCCTGTCCAGATGGACTTCTGACCCTCAGCTGGAGCCAACTTCAGAGAAATCGATGTTGCACTTCCTCCTATATTGATTTCCGCAAAGGGGAGATCTTCTATAGCATTGTTCAGTTTAAACTTCAAAGACTAAAAAATATATAAAATGTTTAGTTTGTTATGGGGTCATCAACATTCTTATTCTTATTAATATTATTACATTCACAATACAAACATGGATGACGGGGCATTTCCTAAAGGTGACAACGGCATCTGCTTGAGCTAGCACCATTTAGGGGTGACAGAAATTTACGTACAAGTTATATTTTAAAAGAAAAGCGTGGGAATACAGAAGAATAAAAAATTATAACTAGATGGTTGCAGCACCAATCCCAGCTGCAGCTGTCCCCTGCCGGCTCTAACCTGAGAATTGAGCGATCAAACACTGCTGATCGCTCAGTTCTCCCACTCTGCTCTGAACAGAGAGCTTTGACTGTCAGTCCTTGGTTCTCTGCCCTGCCCTTCCCCTATGGAGGAGGTGGGAGGAGCTGAGCCAGCTGCCGGTCCAGGCATCTGGGTGGATGCAAACTGTAAAGTCGGGATTTTTGTCAAGCCTGGACAGGCTGAGTGACGGGTTTTAGCCCGCTGTTGGCTGGAAAAGGGGAACAGGAGTGCAGAACGAAGTGCACTCCTGTGATCCAGAGGCGGAGTACTGTACAGCCAAAAGAGCTTTAACAATACTGCTCCTTTTTTGCTACTGCGCATTTTTTTGCTACTCAGTCTGTGTTACGTTAACTGGCAATTGCGCGGTTGTGCAACGCTGTACCCAAATGAAATTAATATAATTTTTTTCACACAAATAGAGCTTTATTTTGGTGGTTGTTGATCACCACTGGGTTTTTCAGCTTGGATTCACACTGATGAGGCGCGTCATTTGCAGCGGTTTCTGTGCGAATTCCACAACGCATAACAATCGGACCCCTGCCGGTGTCTATGTTAACAACACCCTGAAATTGGTCCACAAAATGCGGTGTGATGTGCAGAATCAGATAGCATGGGTGTGAATACCCATGCAATTCAATCCTAGTGCGGACCAAAAAACAGGTCCTGCACCTTTTTGGTGCGAATGCAGCTGCGATTTGAGCCGTACAAAATATATGGCTCAAGTTGCACCGCACAGAACTCACATATGATTTGAACAGGAATGAGGTGCAGTTCCTGTATGAATCAGAGGTTGTATGCCGCACCGAGTGAACCCACATTAATTTTTTATTATATACACAAAAACAGACCAAAAATTTTCTAATTTCTGTTATAAAACATATTCAATAAAATCAAATGTCTTCACAAATCTATGTCAAAATGTATTCTACTACATGTCTTTGGTAAAAAAAAACATCCCAATAAGTGTACGTTAATTGGTTTGTGTGAAAGTTATAGCATCTACAAACCATGATATACCTACAGTACTGGAATGTATGCAGGTTTTACTTTCTCACTATCTGTCACATTTCTTGAGGTGCTAAAATACCAGGATAGTACAAACACCCCCCAAATGACCTCTTTTTGGAAAGGATATACCCTAAGGTATTTGCTGAGAGGCATGTTGAGTCCATGATGTACTAAGTTTTTACCACTTTTTTTTTTTATATTTCTCACACACAACATGGGTATACATGGAATTACATCCCAAAACACATTTTGCTTCTTCGGCTGAGTATAAGGATACCACAAGGGTGAGACTTTTTGGAAGCCTAGCCACATGTGGGGGCCCAAAACCAATGAGCACCTTCAGGCTTTTAAAGGGCATAACATCTTCATTTGATTTACTGACTATATATTAGCTTCATAGGCCCTAAAATGCCAGGATAGCACAAACACCCCCCAAATGAAGCCTCGTGGAAAGTAGACAGCCCAAGATATTTGTTAAAAGGCATGGTGAGTATTTTGCAGATCTCATTTGTTGCTACAGGTTTTTGGAAAATGAAGAAAGAAAACAAAAATGTGTTTTTTAATTTAATTTTATTTTTCAAAACCTTGTGACAAAAAATTAGATCTGCAAAATACTCACCATGTCTCTTATCAGGCATGGGCGTATGTATTCTGTGAGCGGCACCCTTCAGTGCTGCGCTGATTGGTGTTCCTGCAAAAAACAACTTTTTTTTTTACTTCTCAAAATGTGTCTCAGAATGTGATAGACAATTTCCTGACTACCTAACATCTTTAGAGACCCTATTTGTGCAAAATTGTGTAAACTGCTGTACTGTACTATGCTGTGTTTGTGGACGGGGTCTAACTGTAGGTGAAAAATGAAACATTAAAGTGGTTGTAAAGGCTAAAGGCTTTTTTACCGTCATGTATTCTATGCATGAAGGTCAAAAACCTTCTGTGTGCAGCATCCCCCCATCCTCTTATAATACTCACCTAAGCCCCCTCTCGATCCAGCGATGTGCACTAGAGTCTCGGCTATCCTGGGACTCCCTCTTCTCATTGGCAGAGACAGAATAGGGAGCCATTGGCTCCTGCTGTTGTAAATCACAGCAAGTGAACCACTGAGAAGAGAGGGGGGGGGGCACCACAGCTCCATGTGTAAATGGACACATGGGGCAGTAGGTGCCCCCATAGCAAGTGAACCGGGGGTGATAGCTCCTACCCACAGAGAAGGGGGAGGAAAAGAAAAACTAGCTAGCCAATTCATGACTAATTACTACCACGTTTTGCTAGAATGTAGAGAAAAAAAACAAGATATATATATATATATCCACATACTTTCACATGTGTAAATAAAAGTCTGTTTATCTTACGTTTCCCAATCTAGAACAAATAGAAATATAACAACTCAACTATTCCATTAACCTCCCTAGCGGTCTGATTATGTCAGTATTTCTGTGCTCAAAGCGGTACATTATTTTCAATGGAAATATGTTTTTTTTTATTGTAGGCCTGTAATTCTTAGGAATAACTCACTGAAATCTGTCTGAACAAGAGTCTAGTAAACATCCCGGGGAGGATAAAACTTGAAACACAAATTCATAAATTATAATATAATAAATAATCATAAAAATAATAATAATAATAATACATTTAATTCAATAACATAATCAAACCAAAAATACTGAAATGTGAAATATAGCGCCACGTTTGCACATCGCTGAGCTCAGTCGCAGAATCGATTTCAGTGTCTGATGAGGAATTTCCCCCACGAATCATTATCACTCAATTCTGCAAGTGGTTCTGATTTACTATCACTGTTCTCTAGCCGGTCTAAAACCGCGTCTGACCTAAAGGGACGCTTTTTGGACGCCATGGACGTTTCTCAGTTTCCAGGCAGAAAGAACAGTAATAATGCAGGCAGGGCGCCGGACAAAGCACTCGGGACACAATGTATGTGAAATGGTTTGATACAGGAATGGAATACTATCAGATTTTAGTGTACTGAGTGAATGTCACTTTTTTACATTTTTGAAATTCCTGCCGGTTCTGTCCCCCGTACGTCCCGATGCTCGCTGGGAACGGAATCCGGAAGACAGATGCCGGCATCAGCCGGAGGACATTACAGGGGACACTGCAAGGGGACATCCCGAGAGTGCAGGACAAGGTAAGTGCTGGAGGGATCGCTGGAGAAGCGCTGCAGGGTACACCCGAGTGTAGCTCGGGGTTACTGCTTGTGGTACTGAAAGTTAACCCCGAGCTGCACTCGGGAATACCACCAGGGGGGTTAGGATCCGACACATTCATACATATGTTAGTAATGTTAATAATCAGATATTAGATATTAGGTCATGGAAGTCTTCTAACACAAAAGGGCCTTCAGAAAAGGAGAGAACCGCACACAGTCACTGAAGCCCTGAGTTAGGTCGGTACTCACAATGCCACGGGATGACTGGTTGCTTCCTTCAGATATTCACTGGGCACTCTTCAGTGAGGGAGAAAACACAATGCCACTGGACAGCAGGAAACATCCTTCTAACCTCCATCAGGCACTCTTCAGTAAGTTCTCTAGACCAGAATCCCGGTTGAAACCCTTCAAATAGGCCCTCTAAATGAGGTCCCAAATAGTTATGCTACAGTTGGGACCTCATGGAGAATAATGCAGCATTCAAGCAAAGTGCCCTTAGGGGCAGAGCCCCTTCAGGTTAGGTGCTCCTCCTGCAGGACTGGACCTACTCAATTTCTGCTCCAGGCCTCAAACTATTTAGGGGTTCTCCAGCCACCTACTTGGTACACCTCCCCATAATTATGCCCTTCTGCCTTTCCTCCCACTGTGATTCCAGAACCCCCTAGAATGCAGGGGATAGAATCAGACCATCAGCCTGTGAAAAACTGAGCAGGATAAAGCAATCAACAACTGCTCCACTGGACACAGAGGAGCCAGACTAAATGTACCTAGCATCCTATTCCCTAACTTGGAGAGTGCTACATACTATTTACTTTTTTGTGATTGAAGAGGGGCACTCCTTTATATAGCTGGATGGTACCTAGAGACCCCCCTATTTTTAAAGAGCTTCCATATTCCGATTAGTAAAGCACACTAAAAATACTGCCAAGTATTACCTCTGGTATAACACTGGCGTTCGGTCCTTCAGCATTCACTTTGTACGTTTCCCCAGAGATTAATATGGTGTTGGAAGGTTTATCAATCTTATTAAATCCAGTTTTTTCCTTCTGATCATCAAGTCTCTGTATGTAATGGAAACAAAGAATTATTTTAAATGAATAAAAATGTCCCCTGAATAATCCACAATGTAAAACAGCAGTCATGTACAAGGCGTGTGCTTCTCACTTAATTAGCAATATAACCCACAGGAAGAAAAATATATATAAAATATACTGTGTATATATATATATATATATATACACTGCATGTTGAAATGAGTTTTTATTACAAAAAATAAAACATATTTTTAAAAATACATTTCAAATACACTGTATGTGTTTAAAAATACAAATCTACATTTGGGCTAGATGAATAGCGTGCATCAAAATTAACTGATGAAAATGGAGCTGGATGGGTCTATGTGTACAACAGATAATGTGGAAGGCAGAATGTGGCTGCTTCCATGTGGAAGAAAAATATATGTGAAATATATTTTAAAAATGTTTTTCCCAAATATATTGACATATATTTGAAATACTACAATTTTGGTCATCATATTCAATATATTTAAAAAATATATATGTACTGTGTATATATATATATATATATATATATATATATATATATATATATATATATATACACACTGCATATTGAAATGAGTTTTTATTACAAAAAAATAAAACATATTTTTAAAAATACATTTCAAATACACTGTATGTCTTTAAAAATACAAATCTACATTTTTGGAATGAATTTACAAATATATGTAAGAATATATGTTAAAATGACTTTTTTATATGTTAAAAATCTGAAGAATATATTTCAAAAATATATATTTCAAATATATTTTTCAGATTTTTTTTCAACATATAAAAAAATAATTCAACATGCAGTGTACATATATATATATATATATTATATATATATATATATATATTCTATATATATATTATATATTCTCTCTCTCTCTCTCTATATATATATATATATATATATATATATATATAGAATGTGGCCAAAATTGCACAATTTTAGTATTTCAAATATATGGCACTATATTTGGGGAGAATATTTTTAAAATATATTTCATATATATTTTTATTCCATATGGGAAGCTAGATCAGCACAGTGGCTAAATGGTTAGCACTTCCCCTGGCAGTACCGGGGTTGTTGGTTCAAATCCCAACCACAGCACCACCTGTCTGGAGTTTGCATGTTCTCCCTGTGCCAGTGTGGGTTTTCTCCAGTTTCCTCTTACATTCCAAAGACATGCTGGGAGGTTAACTGGCTCCTGTCTAAATTGTCCCTAGTATGTGTATGTATGAATGTGAGTTAGGAACATTAGATTGTACGCTCCTTGGGGGCGGGGACTGATGTGAATGTACAATATATATGTAAAGCGCTGCATAAATTGACAGCTCTATATAAGTACCTGAAATAAATAGTAAAGCTAAATTCAACAAGTACAATTATTTTCATCATGGAGAACCAAGGAGGGCTAAAAAAAAACACTAAAACAAGGCTGAGAAAAGTTGATGTATTTGAGTCCTATTAGTGAATCATTTTATTTCAGTGGTAAGAAAAAAGTATGTGAACCCCCAGGGAATTAACTCCTTTTCTGCAGGTATTTGCTATAAAATGTGATCTGATCCTCGTCTCAGTCACAACACTAGACACAAACAATGTTCTTGAGCTGATAACACACAATTCTAGTTTTTCGTGTCTTTATTGAACGCATCCATTAAACATTCATAGTGCTGGAGGAAAACATAAGTCAACCCATAGACAACGAAAGCTACTTGGAGTCAGAAGTCATCGCACCTGAAGTCCAAATAATGGAATGAGTTTGAAGGTGTAGCTCAGAGCTACTTTGACTGATAAAAGACGATTAAACAGTTTGCGATTGCTGTTTATAAGAGCCATCGACTGAGGTGAACCATGCTTCACAAAATGGAGCTCCCTGAAGATGTTTCAATCACGAATAGTTAATATGCATAAGGCTGGAATCTCAAAATGTTTAGGCCTTCATCTGTCTACAGCAGTGGTCTCCAAACTGTGGCCCGCGGGGTGGATGCGGCCCTCTGCTGGCTTTTATCTTTAGGCTCTGTTTCTTCCACTGATGCGAGGCACTATTCCTCCCAACCATTAGGCACCATTCTTCCAACTGACACCAATGATGAGGCCCTATTCTTCCCACTGACACCAATGATGGGGCACTATTTCTCCCACTGACACCAATGATGGGGCACTATTCCTCCCACTGACACCAATGATGGGGCCCTATACCTCTCATTGACACCAATGATGGGGCCCTATTGCTCCCATTGACACCAATGATATTCCTTCCACTGACACCAATGATGGGGTCCTATTACTCCCACTGACACCAATGATATTCCTTCCACTGACACCAATGAAGGGGCCCTATTCTTCCCACTGATACCAACTATGGTGCACTATTCTTCTAACTGACACCAACAATGAGGCCCTATTCTTCCCACTGACACCAATTATGGGGCCCTATTCGTCCCATTGACACCACTGATGGGGCACTATTCCTCCCTCTGACACCAGTGATGGGGCTCTATTCCTCTCATTGACACCACTGATGGGACACTATTCCTCCCACTGATACCAATGATGGGGCACTATTCCTCCCACTGACACCAATGATAGGGCGCTATTCCTCCCACTGACAACACTGATGGGGCACTATTCTTCTCATTCACACCACTGATGGAACACTATTCCTCCCACTGACACCAATGATGGGGCCCTATTCCTCCCATTGACACCACTGATGGGCCACTATTCCTCCCACTGACACCAATAATGGGGCCCTATTCCTCCCACTGACACCACTGATGGGCTACTATTCCTCCCACTGACACCAACGAGGGGGCCCTATTCCTCCCACTGACACCAATGATGGGACACTATTCCTCCCACTGACACCAATGATGGAGCACTATTCTTCCCACTGATACCAACTATGGGGCACTATTCCTCCCACTGACACCAATGATTGCGCACTATTCCTCCTACTGACCACAAGCACTATGTAATTTTTTTTAATCCCACTAATTGTGTACTCCCACTGGCCACAGTCCGGCCGTCCTAGAGTCTAACGGACAGTAAACTGGCCCTTTCTATAGAAAGTTTGGAGACCCCTGGTCTACAGTGAGACAAATTGCCTATAAATGGAGACAGCTTAGTAATGTGGTTACTCTTCCTAGAAGTGGGGCTCAACCAAGATGACTCTCAAGGCGCAATGCAGAATCCTCAACGAGGTAAAGAAGAACAAAGTAATAGCTAAAGGCTTGAAGGCATCACTGAACGTAGCAAATACCCCTGTTCATAAGTCTACCATGTTAGGTCTATTACACACTATGAGAAAATCGAACGAACAACGGTCCAACTTTACTATTCTGAGCCCCCTATAAGGCTACTTTCATATTGATGTGCTGCAGCTTACCTCCACCACGGGTGCAGCACAGTGCATCTGCAACTTTCCTGGGTTAGCTGCGCTTTACCATTGACTTCTATTATATTGTTCAGGTGTGGTGCACTTTCAGAAAGTGTGCCAAACCCGCAGAATACAATAGAAGTCTATGGCTCAGCGCAGCAAACCCGGGAAAGCTGCAGGTACACTGCACCCGCAGTGTGGGTAAACCGCAGCACACCAATGTGAAAGCAGCCCTATACTGATATGCCCAGTGTATTGCTTCACACTCACCTGAAGATCTCTCCTTTCCTGCTGCTGGCACCACTCTGAAGACCGTTAGCTGGGATAAGAGGTGGAGTGCAGTTGGTATCACTCGGCATGGGACAGGAGCCGGCATTACAGAGGAGGCATCGGCTTATGTGACTCTACAGTCCAACTTTACAAGTAGTCCCTCTGCATTGCACTCTGTTCTATGCTCTGGGATGGCGGTTCAGCGAGCCCAGACCACAATCCACCAGTCACCTGGCTGCGATTTACTGGTTCCTAACCCCCCCCCGCTATATATAGACAGTCGGGCGGACTGACAACTCATGATTGCCCCCCCGGGCAATAGGGGATCATGGGGCCCTTGTGTCCTTGCCCAAACTCAAAAAAGCCTATGAAAAAGGTACCAGGTGCATCTCATGGGGCCCCCTACTGACCCCAGCCCTCCAAATGGTCAGTCCACCCCTGTAGACAGTATATATTTTTTGAGAGGTAGAGACCTGTCTCCTGATATTTTAGTTTTGTTTATGAGTTCAGATATCCTTTATATGCTGAAATTATAACAATTAACATCTATCTTGATATTATCGAGCAGCAAGGGGGTGTAAATGACAGACCTGCTTGAAAAAAGTTATACGTGTTTTTCGGCCTATAGTTAATATATATGTATGTAACACCCTCCTAGTTATGCTAGGGGCCGTTAGAGATCTCAAATTGGCTAGTTAGGAGCTGCTAGTCCAGCTGGGGTCAAATTTGGGACAGGGCTGAGAAGCTCTTCAGACAAGCCTCTCTGTGATTTCCCCTGATCTGAGGTTCTCTGGGAGAACCTTGGGGACAGTGGGAAGATCCGAGGAGTAGCTGACTGCACCCCTTTAGGGACTCTGGCCAATCTCCAACAGGCAGTTAGAAGGGGCTGGACTCCATTAAAATGGTGAAGGAGCTTGCTCAGTCAGGAGGAGCAGGAGGAAGAGTTTGTGGTAAAGATGCAGAGAGATGCAGAGAGCGAGGTGCTGTGAGGCTGTGAGCGGGTCTGCCTGGATGGGACCTGCCTGCAGGCCTGGAGTCTGGAAGGTGGAAGCTCAGACCTCACAGGACTCTATTGAGGGAACCACCTGTGGAGCAGGAGAAAGTCGCCCAGCTCACATGCCTGGTTGCTGCACTTGTCCACATGGCTTACAGGAGAGCACTCTAAGTGAGTACACCTCAGCGGCGGACTGACAACTCATGGGGCCCCCGGGCAATAGTGGATCATGGGGCCCCTGTGTCCTTGCCCAAATTCAAAAAAGCCTATGAAAAAGGTATCAGGAGCATCTCATGTCGCCCCCTACTGACCCTGGGCCCTCGGGCAGTGCCCGAGTTTCCAAATGGTCAGTCCACCCCTGGTACACCTACAACCCCTGGGTGGATTGGAAAACCAGATTTGCCCCATGCTCTAGACCAGTGATTCCCAACCTTTTTTTCAGTGAAGACACCCTTTAAAGTTCTGGACAGTCTTGAGGCACCCCATTCTAAAATGTAAAAAAAAACTATTCTAAAAGTTCTATATAACGCAGCAACATTCATACATGTAGGACATCCAACGTTAGAGGGGATTTATGCTTTCAAAGCAAATATACTTTTGCACACTGGTACTGACTAGTATTGCATTGTTTCTCCTCTCCCTCAGTTTTATGAGCGTTTTGGTTTAGAAGTGTTTTTTAAAGATAACCTCAGGAGACCTTCTCAAATGTCCAGAATGCACTGAAAAACAGTAAAAAATTAACTATTTCAGACATAGACATAGAGAGAGCAGAAGCAGAGAGAGCAGTATGTGTTGAGATTAGCTGTCTTTTTTTGTGGTGTTTGGATTTTCTGGCTCATTTCTGTGCAGACATTATTGCAGCCGTGTCTAACATTTTCTTTCATGTGAAACCTCAAAGTACGGTGTACCGGGTCCATTTGAGCAACGGGAAAACGCTTTACATGCATTTTTCATGATGAAAAAAGGCTCTGGACAGCATCTGGAAATGGAAGAGTTAAAAAAAAATTCCAAACGCTTATAAACACGTTTACAAGCGTTTGGTGTTTGAAATGCTGATAAAATCTACTCCTGAACGCACGTTTTCTGTACCGACTGTAAACTCAACTGCCTGTAAACGACTGTAAATGATGATGTACACACGGACACAGAGGAGAACATTAGGGAAAGTTCAGGGGCTGCTGAAAAAAATGCAGAAAAGATCCTAAACGTGAGTTTATCAGCCGCAGTGTACATGAGCCCTTACACTTACTCTTAAAACACTTGCTTTGAAAGCCCAACTGGCTTTTGGCTGGCCCAAAAAATAATACACTGTTGATCCCCACCCTCCCCCTGCATATACAGGGTATAATACTCATTTTTTTGCTTTGGTCTTCCCTCCCACCCTCAATACCATCCTGCATTGTGCATCATGATGTCAATCAGATGGGCAGGGACCTGTAAGGTAAAATACACATGGACATGGACCCCACCCCCCATTGACTTCTCCATCACATCCAACAACGCCAATATCAAACCCGCCCTGCAGGCCAGAGTACTTGGTGTCATTGTGGACTCCAACCTATCCTTCCAGCCCCAAGTCCAATCATTAACAAACTCATGCAGACTCCACCTCCGCAACATCGCCAAAATCCGCACGTTCCTAACCGCAGAAACCACTAAACAGCTCATCCACTCCCTCATCATATCACGACTCGACTACTGCAACTCCCTCCTCACTGGCCTGCCTCGCCGCTGGCTATCCCCGCTTCAGTCCATCCTGAATACGGCTGCCAGACTCATTCACCTTTCCAACCGCTCCGTTTCCGCCACCCCCCTCTGCCAATCCCTCCACTGGCCTCCACTCAGTGTCCTCCACCCCCCTCTGCCAATCCCTCCACTGGCTTCCGATTGCGCAACGGATCAAATTCAAAATCCTAACATTGACGTACAAAGCTGTCCACCATACTGCCCCGAACTACATCACTGACCTAATATCCAAGTACCGCCCAACACGCACACTCCGCTCCTCACAAGACCTCCTTCTCTCTAGTTCCCTGGTCTCCTCCTCCCATGCCCGCCTCCAGGACTTCTCCAGGGTGTCACCCATCCTCTGGAACTCCCTGCCCAAACCCATCAGATTATCACCTATTCTCCTCTCCTTTAGGCGCACCCTGAAAACCCATCTCTTCAGGGAAGCCTACCCCACCCCCTGCTAACCTGCCGACCTCCTCCACTCTTCCTACCACTCCATCCCCCACAGCTATCTCCTCCTGTACCACCATCCCCTCCCTCCTAGATTGTAAGCTCCAAAGAGCAGGGCCCTCGATCCCCTCATGTTTTGCATTGTACTGGTATTGTTCTGTCACATGTTCTGTCCCCCTTTGTAATGTACAGCGCTGAGCGAACTATTGGCGCTTTATAAATACTGTATAATAATAATAATAATAATAATGGACATATTACCTGCAGATCAGGATTCCTGCACGGCACCAGATACAAATGAGTGCGGTATTCTTTGATTTCTTCATTGTGTGGACTCACTATACGGAAGTATAAAAGAACCTTCCCATTAATTGGTATGGATCTCCTCTTCAGTGTCAAAAAGGAAGTGGAACGAATCATAGCTCCGGCACGGGAGAAAGTGGGATCCTCCAACACAATGTAGGATGCATTAACGCTGGTTGGGGTTTTAAAATGTACTTTTTCTTTCTTAAAGTGGCCATATTTAATGCTGGATATGTCCCTACCGAGACCTGTAAATGTAAAAAGAGCATTACATAAGTATAGGTAATACACCCCCTCGGGGTGGGTATTGAGGTGCGCCAAGTACAAACGTTCATATCACTTAGAGGTCCCTTTGAAATGTTTATTGGTTAAGAGCATTGGATACATCCGATGCATTTCGGGGGGAAAGGCCTATCTGGTCTTCATGGCTTGTGCAGTGGATGTTATTAGAATCATGATGAGACCAACGTTGGGGGCTTAATAAAGACGGTCAAATCTTAATGACACTATAAACTGCAGGCAAACGGACAGTTACAGTCTCTCTGATGGACAGCTCTATGGGGATGTGATGGTCAAGTATCCTCAAACCTTGGCCATGAATGTATTTAAAATGCTGTAAAAAGAACAATGGTGCTGTACAAATGTCAAAACTCCAAAGATAAGTTAGGGTAACAGGCTGGAGCGCACAATTCCAAATCTTTCTGTCCTGTTTGTAATCCAAGACATTTCCCTTAGCAGTGCCAATGGAGAATTACCTGACCTGCCTGTCCTGTACTCAAGGCCACTAACAGGAGGTACATGTAGCCTTCTCATACTGAACCCTGGACCCCCTACTGACTCAGTAGTGCCTAGACAGCCTCAGTTTAGCATCATATAGGGTCTGAACCAGGGGAGGACTGAGCATTTGGAAACTCAGGCACTGCCCAAGGGCCCGGAGTCAGTAGGGGGCCCCATGAGATGCCCCTGGTACCTTTTTCATAGGCTTTTTTGAGTTTGGGCAAGGACACAGGGGCCCCATGATCCCCTATTGCCCGGGGGCCCCATTAGTTGTCAGTCCGCCCCTGGTCTGAACCAATCACTGCTAACCAGTGGCGACCCGAGGCAGGTGCGGGTGGTGCGGTCCGCACTGGGTGACACCGACCGCACGGGGTGACACCGGACCCGCTCCACAAAAAGGCAAGTTGTAAAGCAAGCCGACGATCCCTGCAGGATGGATCAGATCCATGCTGCGGGGATCGTCGGCTTTCTTTACAAATTACCTTTTCTTGGAGCGGGTCCGGTGTCACCCCGTATAGGTTGCATGCTGACAATCCTGCGGGGATCGTCGGCATGCAACCTATACGGGGTGACACCGGAGTAGCAGTAAGATGTCTCCAATGTAGATGTCCCCCCTGACACAACTGCGCATGTCCTGGTTTCAGGCACGATCAATCGTTAATTGATCATGCCTGAAACCGGGATATGCGCAGTTGCTTCAGGGGGGACATATGTACATGGGAGACACATCTTGCCGCTACACCCGGACCGGCTCCAAGAAAAGGTAAGTTGTAAAGAAAGCCAACGATCACCGCAGGATGGATCAGATCTGCTGATCCGATCCATTCTGCGGGAATTCTCGGAGGGGGTGTCACCGAGTGTTACAACACTGGGTGACACCAACCCTATGGACGCCTGCTGCTAGCTGATGCCTGAGAATCATGAAGGAAACTTTTCTGGAACTTCAAACTCTAGAGCATAATGAGAAATTCTGGGCCCTGCTCTCAAGCCACTGATGGGAAGAAGGAGGGGAGTGGTGGTGTTGAAATGTGTTTTTTTATATATTATAAAATATACAAAAAATATTTTTAAAAATATATATTTTTTAAAATATACAGTTGCAAGAAAAAGTATGTGAACCCCTTGGGATTAGGTGGAGTTTTGCATGAATTGGGCATAAAATGTGCTCTGAACGTCATCTAAGTCACAACAATAGAAGAACACAATCTGCTGAACATAATACTACACAAACATTACATGTTGCCATGGTTTAATTGCACATAACATGTAAACATTCACAGTGCAGGGAGGAAAAAGTATGTGAACCTTTGGACTTAATAACTGGTTGACCCTCCTTTGGCAGCAATAACCTCAACCAAACATTTCCTGTAGTTGCAGATCAGACCTGCACAATGATCTAGAGTAATTTTGGACCACTCCTCTTCACAAAACTGTTTCAGTGTAGCAATATTCTTGGGATGTCTGGTGTGAATCGCTCTCTTAAGGTCATGTCACAGCATTTCAATCAGGTTGAGGTCAGGACTCTGACTGGGCCACTCCAGAAGGCAAATTCTGTCCTGTTGCAGCCATTGTTTTGTTGAATTACTTGTATGCTTTGGGTCATTGTCCTGTTGCATCACCCATCCTCTGCGGAGCTTCAGTTGGCGGACAGATGGTCGTACGTTTTCCTGCAAAATGTCTTGATAAACTCTGGAATTCATTTTTCCATCAATGACAACAATCCGTCCAGGCCCTGAGGCAGCAAAGCAGCCCCAAACCATGATGCTCCCTCCGCCATGTTTTACAGTGGGGATGAGGTTTTTTTGTTGGTGTGCTGTGCCTTTTTTTCTCCACACTTAGTGTTGTGTGTTCTTCCCAAACAACTCATTCTTGGTTTCATCTGTCCACAGTATATTTTGCCAGTAGTTCTGTGGAACATCCAGGTGCTCTTTTGCAAACTTCAAACGTGCTGCAATATTCTTTTTGGACAGCAATGGCTTCCTCCGTGGTGTCCTCCCATGTACTCCATTCTTGTTCAATGTTTTCCTTATTGTAGATGTGTCAACAAAAATGTTAGCATGTACCAGAGATTTCTGTAGGTCTTTAGCTGACACTCTGGGATTCTTCTTTACCTCATGCAGCATTCTGCGCTGTGCTCTTGCAGTCATTTTTACAGGACGACCAAGCCTAGGGAGAGTAGCAACAGTGCTAAACTTTCTCCATTTGTAGACAGTCTGTCTTACCGTGGACACATGAACATCAAGGCTTTTGGAGATACTTTTGTAACCCTTTCCAGCTTCATGCAAGTCAACAATTCTTGATCGTAGGTCTTCTGATAGCTCTTTTCTGCGAGGCATGGTTCACATCAGACAGTGCTTCTTGAAACCAGTAAACCCAAAACAGGTGTGTGTTTTTTAAGGGCAGGACAGCTGTCAGCAACACATCCAATATCATCACATTGATTGGAGTCAAGGTTGGCTCACTCCTGGCTCCAATTAGCTCTGGGAGAAGTCATTAAGCTAGGGCCTCACATAATTTTTCCTCCCTGCACTGTGAATGTTTACATGTTATGTGCAATTAAACCATGGCAACATCTAATGTTTGTGTAGTATTATGTTCAGCAGACTGTGTTCTTCTATTGTTGTGACTTAGATGACGTTCAGAGCACATTTTATGCCCAATTCATGCAAAACTCCACGTAATCCCAAGGGGTTCACATACTTTTTCTTGCAACTGTATTCTTCAGATTTTTTTAACATATAAAAAAGTAATTTTAACATATATTTGTAAATGTATTTCAAGAATGTAGATTTGTAATTTTAAAGACATACAGTATATTTGAAATATATTTTGTAATAAAAACGCATTTCAACATGCAGTGTGTATATATATACAGTCATGGCCGAAATTGTTGGCACCCTTGATATTTTTCCTGAAAATCAAGTATTTCACACAAAAAAGGTATTGCATTAACACATGTTTTGCTATACACATGTTTATTCCCTTTGTATGTATTGGAACAAATATAAAACAGAGGCAGAAAAGCAAATATGACATAATGTCACACAAAACCCCAAAAATGGGCTGGACAAAAGTATTGGCACCCTTAACTTAATATTTGGTTGCACACCCTTTGGAAAACATAACTGAAATCAGTCGCTTCCTATAACCATCAATAAGCTTCTGACACCTCTCACCCGGAATTTTGGACCACTCTTCCTTTGCAAACAGCTCCAGGTCTCTCTTATTGGAAGGACACCTTTTCCCAACAGCAATTTTAAGATCTCTCCACAGGTGTTCAATGGGATTTAGATCTGGGCTCATTGCTGGCCACTTCAGAACTCTCCAGCGCTTCTTTGCCATCCATTTCTGAGTGCTTTTTTTTTTTATTCCATAAAAGTTTATTTAGAAGTGACAACATGTTACAGGAAAATATAAAGAAATGCACACGCAGCATCAATCAGGTCATAGACACAGCTTAAGCCAAAATACAGGAAGAAACAACATGGTAGAGTGCGACACTATGGATAACATAAGCATGGCAAATTACGGCAGAGATATACCTGTAGTACTCAAGATTCAAAAATGTACAATATAGAAGGTGATAACAGCTTACTTCCACCAAGTGAATATTGGCGTACTGGCCTAAGCATGGAGGAAATGAACCTTCAGAGCCTAAACCAAAAGCAGTACACGATCATGAGGCTAAGTGAGCATTGTAGTATAAGAGAAGACGTCGTGAGTACCATTGACTATCCTAGAGGAGAGAAGCTAACCATATACCAAGTAATCCTGGATAAAATGAAGATTAAGCCTGATCGAAGACTAAGAGGTTGTCGAGAAAGAAAAGAAAAAAGGGGAATAGAAAGAAAGAAAAGGATAAGAAAAGGAAAAGAATGGGAGTCATAGTAGAGAGAGAGAAGAGAAAGAGGGGGAGAGAAAAAAAAAAAAAAAAAAAAAAAAAAAAAAAAGGGGGTGGGGGGTAGAGTAAGGGGAGAGGGAGAAGGGGGAATAAGAGGCAAAAAAAAAAAAAAAAAAAAAAAAAAAGGGGGGGAAGCAAGGGAAGCGAAGGGTCCGGGCTGCGACGTTCGTGTCAGCATTGTTATTGGAGATCATAAATGAGAGTGTCAAGAATTTAAACACTCACCAAAGCTAAGCAGGCAAATATAAATTACCGGAAAAGAGGTCATAACCACACAGATTATGAGAGAACCAAGGGCATAACCAGAGGTAGGGCTGAGCTCAATCAGGTATCCCGACCCATGAGAGATCCGAATTCAGGGGTAGTTACAAAGTGGGTCCAGCAGGCCCAAACATGTGAGTATTTAGTTGGCAGATCAAGTGCAGTCGCAATCAGTTCCTCCATTTCCGCCACTTTGCCTACTCGATTGAGCCAATCGCGTATAGTTGGGGGGTGAGTGGAGCCCCATAGCACAGGAAGACAGAGTCTGGCTGCGTTGATCATATGCATCGCTAGGGACTTGAAATATTGACTCCTAGGAATGGGGGTATGATGAAGCAATAGCTGAGCAGCAGAGAAAACTATGGGCAGAGTGGTCACTGAAGTCACCAACCGGTGGACCTCCTGCCAGAATGGTTGAATAAGTGGACAGGACCACCAAATATGCAAGAAAGAGCCATCAGGTGTCCCACATCTCCAGCACACGTCAGGGACAGAAGAGTTAAACCGATGAATTCTGGAGGGAGTACGATACCATCTAGTGGCTAATTTGAAGCCATTTTCCTGCGTCGAAACATTACTCGAGCAGGAGTGGGAGTACATAAAAATGCGGTCCCAATCCGACTCTGATAAATCCGTCTTTAGGTCTCTGTTCCACGCACGGCAAGAGGGGAAAGAAGTGCAAGTCCTGCTGTCCCCTAGGAGAGGATAAATCTCAGAGATCAAATGCTTCCGCGGTTCGGATTGAGAGCATAAGGATTCAAATGGAGTAACAGGGCGAGTCCAATTATGGCGGGATTTATGGAAAAGCAGGAAGTGTCTAATCTGAAGAAAGGCCCAGAGAGGGAATTCGCGGATATTCAAGCTAACCTTCAGCTCCTGTAATGTTTTCACCTTGCCGGAGTGAAGAAAATGTTTTACTAAAATCTGAGCGTATGGCCAGTAATTTGATAAAAAATCCTTGTGCAACCCTGGGGGAAAATCTGGATTCAGGCGGATCGACGTCAAGGGACTAGGAGAGTCCGAAACGGAAGACGTTTTACAGGCCTTACGGAAAACTTCTAACGTGGGACCTATCAAAGGATGGGAGAGGAGAACTTGAGGTGTGTGTTTCGGCAATAGCCAAGGGATCGATGGTAGGGGAGTGGGCGAAAAAGCCTTCTCCAAAAGGACCCAGTCTTTGGAAGCAGAATGAATGTGCCAATCGACTATGCGGGAAAGATGACACGCCCAGTAATAGCGGTGCAGGTCAGGGAGCCCAATGCCCCCGCTGAGTTTGGGACGAGTCAGCTGAGAGAACGAGACCCGCGGACGCTTGTGATTCCATAAAAATAAGGAACATAGTTTCTTGCAAGAAGCAAAGAATGTCAAAGGAAGTTGAATTGGCAAAGTTTGGAAGAGATAAAGGAGACGCGGAAGTATATTCATTTTAATAATGGCAGCCCTACCAAACCAAGAGAAGCAGGGGCGATGCCACTTGTTTAGGTCTTCCTGAATGACTTTGAAAACCGGTAAGAAATTTTTGGCATAAAGGTCGTCCAGATTGCGAGTAAGTTGTACACCAAGATATGGAAGGGCATCCTTCACCCACTGAAATGGAAAATGAGACTCACAGAAGGAGACGAGATCAGTGGGAAGGGTTATGTTGAGGGCGTATGACTTTGAAAAATTAATTTTCAAGTTTGACAAAAAGCGGAAAAAAGCAAAGTCTTTCAGCAAACTCGGTAGGGTGGTGCGAGGGTCAGCCAAAAAAAGGAGGATATCATCCGCATAAGCAGCAAGTTTGTATTCTTTGTCTGCTATCCTGATCCCCTTAATATCTGGGTTAGCGCGAATTTGTCTCAGAAGAGGTTCAAGGGAAATGACGAACAGAAGCGGGGATAGGGGGCAACCCTGACGAGTGCCATTTCCCAGGCGGAAAGGGTTCGATAAGTGTCCATTGACCCGAACTTGAGCTGTAGGGCCCGAGTATAGGGTCATAATAAAGTTTATCATTTTCTCGCCCAGGCCCAAAGCCATCAGTGATCCCTGCAAATAATCCCAAGCAATCCTGTCAAAGGCCTTCTCAGCATCCAATGAAAGGAAGAAGGCCGGAGAGTTAGATTTGCAAAGCCAGTGTTGGAGATTAAGGGCCTTGATAGTGTTGTCCCTAGCTTCTCTACCAGGGATAAATCCCACCTGATCCAAGTCAATGAGGGAAGGGAGCAAAGGGAGAAGTCGGTTAGCAAGCATCTTTGCAAACAACTTAATATCCACATTTAGCAGGGAGATGGGTCTGTAATTAGATACCTGGGAGGTATCTTTACCGCTTTTGGGGATGACGGAAATGTGTGCTTCCAACAGCCTATGGTGTGGCCTAGGGGACTGAGAAAGAGTATTGAAAGCGGAAAGAAATGGAGTACTCAGAATGTCCAGAAAGGATTTATAATAAGCTGCAGAGAAGCCGTCAGGACCCGGACTTTTGCCCGTTTTCAACTGCCGTACCGCGCACTGCAATTCGCTTAAGGTCAAATCTTGGTCCAGCGATAGAACCGTCTCCTCAGAGAGAGCGTTTGGACCATGAAGACGAAGAAATTCAGAGATTAGGGACGCTCTAGGCCTGTCAATGTGCATCGGGGGACGTTCTGGTGGAAGATTATAAAGGGACTTATAAAAATGTTCGAACTGAGAGGCAATATCAGGATTGGACGTGGCCATCACACCGTCAGGGCCTCTTATTTTATGTATAGTCATATGGGATCGTTTTTCCCGAAGAGCCCGAGCAAGAAACCTCCCACTTTTATTGGCAAACTCATAATAAAGCTTTTGGGAGAGGATGAATCTTTTCTTGACCACTTTGCCCAGCTCAGTAAGAAGTCGCAAGCGAGCACTGGTGAGTTCCGAAAGAGTCGACGCAGCCAGAGTCTGTTTATGTGCCCTCTCCAGAGAGCGTATCCTATCTGTAAGTAGCTTCAAACGTTGCTGTCTGTCTTTCTTACGTCTCGTTGCTGCCGCTATAAGGCAACCCCGGATAACACATTTATGAGCTTCCCATTGCGTAAGGGGGGAGGTATCCGAAGAGCCATTCAAAGAGAAATATTCACACAGATGAGAGCGAATATCTTGTTCAATAGCACAGTCTGCAAGAAGCGAGGCGTCTAAGCGCCACAGCTTCGAGCGAGCAAGTTTCTCCGGGAGCCGCAAGGTTACGGTTATGGGGTGGTGATCGGAGAGAACCATCGGCTCTATAGATGCAGCATGTAGAAATGGGAGGTCCGACTGTGACAGAAAAAGGTAATCAATCCTAGAATACTTATTGTGCGGCGGAGAAAAGAACGTGTAATCCTTAACAGTGGGGTGGAGTGTGCGCCAGGAGTCATGTAATTGCAAGTGTTGCAACTGCAAATGTATCTGCCTGAGGGCCTTAAAAGGCAAAAATGAACTGCCCGAAGAGGAGTCTAGCAATGGGTTTAATGGGACATTCAAGTCCCCCCCCATTATCAGCATACCCGATTGAAACTCAGCCAAAGTAGCAGCAGTCATACGCATAAACGTAACCTGTTTGGTATTGGGAGCATAAATATTGGCAAGTGTGATGGGTCTGTTGGAAAAAGAGCCCTTGACAAACAGATATCTGCCCTCCGGGTCAGCAAGGGAATCCTGTAGCACAAATGGGAGATGTCTGGCAAACAGGATAGCCACTCCTTTCGATTTAGCCAGTGGATTGGTGGCATGAAGAACAGTAGGGTATCTGAAGTTAAAAAGCTTGGGTATGGAGTCCCGGCGAAAATGCGTCTCCTGGAGGAGGAGTATATCCGCCTTTAGCTTATGCGCGTAAGAAAGTAACATAGATCTCTTTTCGGGAGTGTTCAGACCCTGAACATTGAGTGAAAGAATTTTTAAGGACAGCAGTCCCGCATTAGAGGCGGGAGAAAGCATGACTGCAGAGCTTGATCGCGGAAGCCTGATGACACAACTACAAACGAGCAGGGAGAAGAAAAAAAAAAAAAAAAAAAAAAGGGGGGGGGGGAGTAGGAGAAAAGGGAGAGAAGTAAGGGGGTAGAGAGCAAGAAAAAAGAGAAGGAATAAGAGAACTCCCAAGAGAGAGAGAAGAAGAAAAAAAAAAAAAAAAAAAAAAAAAAAAAAGAGAGAGAAGAAAAGGGGTGAAAGTACTACACGGCTCGGGGAGAAGACCAGCTAGTCCACGTATGAAAGGAAGAGTACAGAAAGAGGGAGGAAAGTTAGAAGAAGAAAGAGATCAGAGCCAAAAAAGAAAAAAAGGGAAGGAAAACGAGAGAAAAGAAAAAGTAGAGGAGAGGAAACTAATAATAGTAGCCTAATGTAGGAGGTCAGTGAAAGCTCACAGAGCTCACTGTGTGGGGAACGAAGTAAGCGTTGAGCCAAGAGTGAAGCAACCGCCGGCCGGTCGCCTCGCAAAGTGCATAATCAAAAAGACAAAACTAAAGGAGGGTGAGTGTTGAAAAAGGGGGGGCTCAAGCAAGGCATGTAATACTGTGTACAGTAAAGGCCAAGCCAAAAGGGAAAAGACCTTGGACAACCCCAAGAGGTGATAAGCCAGGAGGCGTATGCGGGTGCCCGCGGCGGGCACGCTGGCAAAAAGGGGCAACAGTGACGGGATAATAGGTCACAGATATTCCATTATACGGATTGAGAAAAATCGAGGGGCTAACCAATCCTGCATGAGGACAGGGCAAATTATATCCGTATAAGAACAGAACCTACAGGCAGGACATGTAAAACAGTAGATCTGTGAGAGGCCGTAAGGAGTAATACAGGCTTATCAATTAAAGAAGCAATAATACAACATAACATATAAACAAATGCCATACAGGAAAAACAAATTTCAATACAAAAACTGAGGTCAGGAGAGAACCCTAGAAAACAGTATACCCCAGCTTCAGGCATCCGTACTACTCAGGATCCCCAGACTCAGTGCCAGAACTGTTACCCCGTGGAGACGAGCTCATCTAATTATAGCAAAATATGGAACGGATTCTACCAAAACCCCTGTGACACCCACGAGAATGAGCAGCACCTCTCCCATAACCAATGCTGAAAGGAGGGGGGGCACACCCCCAGGACTGGGGGGAAGCATAGAGCCCCAAGACAGCCGTAAGCGCTTACATAAAAGCAGGTCACAGGGGAGTACACCAACCTGCTCCGTGAGGCCTCAAACAAAGTGCGCAGAGGTGATGGTCATTCACGCGGCATCGTTCAGAATGTAACAGGGCTCCCATCAATCCCCTGGCAGCAGCATTGTGAGGTAGATCCCTCTCCCCCCCGTCCCACCCCCCTCCCCCTAAATAACAACTGCCCCTCATCAAAATCCCGTATCTAGTGCAGAACTCAAAAAGGATATCAAAAGTAACCACGGGTATCATATAGAGCACGTGTCCGAAGAAGGAGCAGAGGCAACTCCCTCCGGTCAAATAGACCCCAAAAGGCTGCAAAAATCCTTCAGATGAAGCCGGGTCGCGGCCTGGGCTTGTAGTGCAGTACAAACTGAAAGGAGCCGGCCTTCCCGAGAGCTTTCACCAAACCGGAACAAGAGGAGCTTAAGACAGGAAGTGAACCGGGCACCCGGAAGGAGATAAAGACCCCTGCCGTAGGAGCAAGACCACTCTTCTTCAGTAGGCAATATACTGCGGGGAGGTAACTCCATGATGCGATAGGCGCAGAGATCCAGAGCAAGAGCAGTATGCTTGTTAGAGCAAGGAGAATCCGCAAACCAATGGGGTGTATA
This sequence comes from Staurois parvus, assembly GCF_062004578.1. Classification (NCBI taxonomy): domain Eukaryota; kingdom Metazoa; phylum Chordata; class Amphibia; order Anura; family Ranidae; genus Staurois; species Staurois parvus. Next base: position 51,735 of record NW_028319231.1, on the reverse strand, counting down.
CCGGGTGTCGATCTTGAACAAGTCTCCTGACCTGTACGCTAATAAATATCACCCCAAAACCTGGGGAGGTGGCATATCAACATGGATGACTAAAGCCTGCGAGAGCGACTGTAACGAGGCAACAGTAACCGTTGGGGCAAACCAGTAGAGCCCTACTCAAAGCAAAAGTAGCTGGCCAATCACAAATCAACAGGAAAACTGGAAAAACGGAGGCTGAAAGCCTGCTGGTGTAGCGGATCATTGGTTCTCGTGCCGAGGCTTCCTGTGCGCCGGGGAGGCCGTGGGACTGGAAGTGTCCATAGAGGCCCCTGCAGGGAATCGTGGAGGTGTCGAAGGGACCATCCGGCGCCGTCGCTGAGCAGGGTTAGGCCCGCCCGTTGCACCATCTTCAGCTCTCAGATCTGGGGCACTTGGCAACCTCATAGACCCGTTCCAATCGGGTAAGGCAATCGGAGGAATATCCAAAGCAGAGCAAAAAGATGGCAGTTCTTCAGGAACACGTAGGTTGAAATTACGGCCATTCACTTGAGCAGAAAGGCAGAACGGAAACCGCCATCTATAGGGGATGTTGCGCGTGCGGAGAGTATCCAATAGGGGGCGCAGCGCCCGCCTTTGTTGCAGGGTCAGATTGGAGAGGTCCTGATATAGCTGTATCTCCGCCCCCTCATAAGCAAGATGTCTTCTCCCCCTGGCGCATTTGAGGATATCCTCTTTAAGCGGGTAACTTTCAAGACAGCAAATTACGTCCCTGGGAGGGTCTGTGTTTTCCCCCCTAGGACGGGTCGCCCGGTGTACACGTTCAATGGCAATCATGGTTGAAGGTGGGCGACCTAGGAGGTCATTAAAGATAGCTATTACCGCTTTAGGGACATCACAAGGTTCCACTGATTCAAGAAGGCCCCGGACCCTAATGTTGCGTCTGCGTCCACGATTGTCTAAGTCCTCAATGTGTCTATAAAAATCTCGAATGGTCGACACATGCAGCGCTGATTGTTGTTGTAAATCAGAAATTGCCGCCTGATTCTGCCTGGTATCCAGCTCCACCCGCTCCACCCTTGTGCCCATAGAGCGGATGTCATCCCTTAATTCAGAGAGGGCAGAGGTTAATGTGGTGGTTAAGGTGGTCTTTATATCAGCTGCCACAGCCTGGAGGTCCCTTAATGATAGGGAATGTGTAGCACGTGAGGAATGTGAGGAATCCAGCTGTGGCACTGTGTCCAGCACAGCATATTCGGCTGTGCTTGCAGAGCCTGTGTCAGAGACTGCAGAGGGAGGGGGAGAGGGGGAGGACGCTGCAGAGGGAGAGGGCTGCGGCCCGTCTTTCAGCTGGGAGCGGAAGAGCTCCTTTATATGCCTCCCCTGAGCGTTCTGACCCCGCGGGGACCGCGATCTGGCCCCAGAGGGTGCCCTGTCGGTCTTCCCCATAGCAGAGGGGAGATGTCTCACCCGTCAGTGCAGAGCGGCAGCAAGGTAGGAACCGGCCGGCGGGAGCTCCGTGATTACGCGGCCATCTTCACTCGCGGCTCGGCCACGCCCCTTCTGAGTGCTTTTTGACGTATGTTTGGGGTCATTGTCCTGCTGGAAGACCCAGGATCTTGGACGCAAACCCAGCTTTCTGACACTGGGCCCTACAGTGCGACCCAAAATCCTTTGGTAATCCTCAGATTTCATGATGCCTTGCACACAGTCAAGGCACCCAGTGCCAGAGGCAGCAAAACAACCCCAAAACATCATTGAACCTCCACCATATTTTACCGTAGGTACTGTGTTTTGTTCTTTGTAGGCCTCATTCCGTTTTCGGTAAACAGTAGAATGATGTGCTTTACCGAAAAGCTCTATCTTGGTCTCATCTGTCCACAAGACGTTTTCCCAGAAGGCTTTTGGCTTACTCAAGTACATTTTGGCAAACTGTAGTCTTGCTTTTTTATGTCTCTGTGTCAGCAGTGGGGTCCTCCTGGGTCTCCTGCCATAGCGTTTCATTTCATTTAAATGTCGACGGATAGTTCGCGCTGACACTGATGCTCCCTGAGCCTGCAGGACAGCTTGAATGTCTTTGGAACATGTTTGGGGCTGCTTATCCACCATCCGGACTATTCTGCGTTGCAATCTTTCATCAATTTTCCTCATCCGTCCACGACCAGGGAGATTAGCTACAGTGCCATGGGTTGCAAACTTCTTGATAATGTTGCGCACTGTGGACAAAGGCAAATCTAGTTCTCTGGAGATGGACTTGTAACCTTGAGATTGTTGATATTTTGCCACAATTTTGGTTCTCAGGTCCTCAGACAGTTCTCGTCTCCTCTTTCTGTTGTCCATGCTTAGTGTGGCACAGACAGACACACAATGCAAAGGTTAAGTGAACGTCTCTCCTTTTTATCTGCTTTCAGGTGTGATTTCTATATTGCCCACACCTGTTACTTGCCCCAGGTGAGTTTACAGGAGCATCACATGCTTGTAACATTCTTATTTATCCGCAGTTGTGAAAGGGTGCCAATACTTTTGTCCAGCCCATTTTTGGAGGTTTGTGTGACATTATGTCGAATTTGCTTTCTTTCCTCCCTTTTTTTGTTTTGTCCCAATACACACAAAGGGAATAAACATGTGTATAGCAAAACATGTGTTAATGCAATACGTTTCGTGAGAAATACATGATTTCCTGGAGAAATATCAAGGGTGCCAACAATTTCGGCCATGACTGTATATATTTATTTATTTATTGAAATATATTTTTAAATATATTGAATGTGACCAAAATTGTAGCATTTCAAATATATGTCAATATATTTGGGAAGAATTTTTAAAAAATATATTTCACATATATTTTTCTTCCATGTGGGAGCGGCCACATTCTGCCTTCCACATTTTCTTTTGTACACATAGACCCATCCAGCTCCATTTTCATCGGGTAATTTTGATGCACGCTATTCATCTAGCCCTTCAAGGTACCAATTTTTTTATTTTTTTTTTGGGGGGGGGTTTATTTTTTCAGCACACATTCTATCCTCCATTAATCATCATGCTGTGTTTATCAGTTCTACAGGGCCAACTATTGGATCTTTGCATTCATGTGCTATTGTAGATATGTTCCCATCATCTATGCAATAATAACCATTTGTACATGGTTTTATAATATACTATATTGTTTTTAATTATCATGTTCCCCTCCCTTTTGAAATTGAGGGGAGGGGTCCTGTTATAGGCGGTACTGGTTACACACACATATATAGATTAGGGCACCTTCTCAAGTTGGCTTCAGCTCTGAAGAAATGGACCAGGGGCGGACTGACAACTCATGGGGCCCCCAGGCAATAGGGGATCATGGGGCCCCCTACTGACCCCAGGCCCTCGGGCAGTGCCCATATTTCCAAATGTCCGCCCCTGAAAGGGACACGTCCCCAAAACACGTCAGCAGGCCGACCACACCACCAGTCGAACACTCCGCCACCATTTCGGCCATCATTGTGGCCTTACAGGCTTTCTCTTGTGCTATTTTTGTTAGTATGTTTTATGTCTTTTTTATACATTTTATTAAACCTTGGATAACACGCTAGGTGTTTGCAGCACCTGTGTGCTTTTTTCATTCATAGTCTGCGACCTACCTTCTAAATACAAATAATGTGGCAGGTGCACACTGGACACCACACCTGGCTCAACAGTGATGTTGAACAGAGGACCCACGAGTTCATAGCCGCTGTCTTTGATTTGTTTTATGTAGTCTTTGCCGTATTCCAGCTCATAATCAATTGTGACCGGCGATTTCACCTGGAATTTAATCCCCGTCTCCGAGCAGCAGAAAAGCTGGCCAGGTTTGAGTTCAAGCCTAAATAATAAAACAAATATAGATCCCTCTTAAGCAAATTACTGGAAGTGTAAAGTGTATGAGAATATATTTTCTTTTTTCTGTTTAGCGCTAAAACTATATTTTTATATATATACTATATACAGATATATATATATATATCCAAAAGTATTGGCTCCTCCCTCCATATCATGTGATTCAGGTGTTCCAATCCCCTCCATGGACACAGGTATATACAATCAAGCCCCAAGGAATGCAGACTGCTTCTACAAACATTGGTGAAAGAATGGGTCGCTCTCAGGAGCTCAGTGACTCCAAGCGTGGTCCCGTGATAGGTTGCCACCTGTGCAATAAGTCCATCCGTGACATTTCCTGGCTACTAAATATTCCACGCTCAACTGTTAGTGGGATTATAACAAAGTGGAAGCAACTGGGAACAACAGCAACTCAGCTACCAAGTGGTAGGCCATGTCACATGACAGGGCGGGGTCAGCTCATGCTGAAGCGCACAGTGCGCAGAAGTCGCCAACAGTCTGCAGAGTCAATCGCTAAAGACCTCCAAACTTGGTGTGGCCTTCAGATGAGCCCAACAACATTGTGTAGAGAGTTTCATGGAATGGGTTTCCATGGCTGAGCAGCTGCATCCAAGCCTTCCATCACCAAGTGCAATGCAAAGCGTCAGATGCCGTAGTGTAAAGCACGCCGCCACTGGACTCTAGAGCAATGGAGACGTGTTCTCTGGAGTGACCAATCACACTTCTCTGTCCGGAAATTTAATGGACATATCTGGGTTTGGTGGTGGCCAGGAGAACGGTACTTGCTTGACTGCATTGTGCCAAGTGTAAAGTTTGGTGGAGGGGGGATTATGGTGTGGGGTTGTTTTTCAGGGGTTGGGCTTGGCCCCCTAGTTCCAGTGAAGGGAACCCTTAAGGTGACATTTTGGACAATTTCATGCTCCCAACTTTGTGGGAAGAGTTTGGGGATGGCCCCTTCCTGGTCCAATATGACTGCACACCAGTGCACAAAGCAAGGTCCATAAAGAGATGGAGGAGCCAGTTTGGGGTGGAGGAACTTGACTGGCCTGCACAGAGTCCTGACCTCAACCCCATAGAACACCTTTGGGATGAATTAGAGCGGAGACTGCGAGCCAGGCCTCCTCCCCCGACATCAGTGTCTGACCTAACAAATGTGCTTCTGGAAGAATGGTCCAACCTTCCCATAGACACCCTCCTAAACCTTGTGGACGGCCTTCCCAGAAGAGTTGAAGCTGTTATAGCGGCAAAGGGCGGGGCCAACTCAATATTGAACCCTACGGACTAAGACTGGGGGGCCATTAAAGGTCATGTGCGTGGAAAGGCAGGCGGCCCTATACTTTTGACAATATAGTGACTATATATATATATATTATCCACAAATCTACAATGCTAGTAGTATGTATGCTTCTTATCTTACCTGTAGGCCTTCCCATGAACACTTGGAGACATGATGTTGCCGTCCTACATTAATATAAAAATGAATATGAAATATTGTATATTTAATCAGTTTTACAAAGGTTAAGCTTGAGGTTATATTATCTGTGGAGATGAGTTTTGGGTTCAGACTGAAGTTAAACATGGTATGAATTTCTCCTGTTTGGTCAACAGCTGAACAAAATGGGTTGTTCACCTTTCCGCCAGGGGCGGACTGACCATTTGGAAACTTGGGCCCGGGCCCGGGGTCAGTATGTGGCCCCATGAGATGCCCCTGGTACCTTTTTAATAGGCTTTTTTGAGTTTGGGCAAGGACACAGGGGCCCCATGATCCCCTATTGCCTGGGGGCCCCATTAGTTGTCAGTCCGCCCCTGCTTCCCGCCCTCTAAACACTGAACCTCAGATGCATCATGAAGTAACACATTTAGCAGCAGCACCAATACAGATGCTAAATGTGGAATCTTCCCTCAGGATGATTGTTAGGGAGCTGGTGGCCCCCGGTAAACTAACAACAAATGAGCCATCCGTTTAGTGGATCAACACACAAATGCAACAAATATAGTACATTTGCACAAATACCTCAGAAAGAAAGGTTGCACATAACCTGTCTTCATAATTTTGGAGAAAAAGGTGCTTAACCCAGGGGTTACCCCCTAGCAAGGTATCCTCCCCATAATAATGACATGTGTGTAGAAATAGGGATTGGCTTAGGGACGATTGCAATGTAGTTAGGATCACATAACAAAATTCTTGGGATATGCACACCGTGCTGCCCTCAAAAGACTGGGGGAGTCCAAATATACTGAATAGAGAAAAACAAACAGAGGGCGCACCGGCCTAGTGCATTACCTTAACCACTTCCCATCCACCCTCTGTATATAAACGGCCGGAAAGTGTCAGTGCAGGGGCGGGTTGCCGTTCATAAACCTCTGTGTGAGGTCCCGATCATGTGATCACTGATTGGTAAATCAGTGATCACATGAAGAGTAGTAAGCAAGATGTCACTTCTGACATCATTGCTTACTATATGTGAAATCTGTGAATGATCACAGAGATCACATGGTACAGGGCTATTCACAACAGCCTTGTACCCTGTGACAAGCTGTGACCAATCGCAGCTCAAACAGTATTTCTCAATGGCTGCAAGAATGCAGCCAGAGAGAAGGAGAAATGATTGCTTTTACAGCCTTTATGGGTGTAAAAGCAATCATTGTAAAAAAAAAAAATCTTCATCACCCCCCACAAGTAGTACCGTGTCACTATGGTATTTACAAACGAATAAAACATGAAACATTGCCGTTCTCTGTCAGCCTTTTCTTTTTTTTTTTTTGATGGGGGATTCCCTATGTTCTTATTTACAAAGAAAACCAAACTGGCAGGAAAATGTAATTTACTGGCAGCTTAAATTGTATTTTCTTTGTAAATGTTAGATTTGTTGTAGTAAGTTTTATACAGTGTACAGATGTGCCGCTTCAGAGGCACGGTCAGGGCACCCCCCAGGCATTTTGTGTAACCAGTTGCAGACTTTGGGCATGTGGAGCAGTTCATCATTGTAGGTAGGATGTGTATGGCACATTCAGTCTCTCTCTTTCCCTGTTTGCCAGGATCCCCCCTTCCAGTAAACAGCAATGTCGGCTTGGATTCATCAAAGTCGGCATTGTTGTGTACACAGAGCAGGTCGGAAGCTCAAGAAAAGGAGTCTGACAATGTTTATAAATAACACTGCTGAGAAACTACAGAAAGATACAAGGTAACATATTGTTACTTTTGTATCATTCTGTTCATTCATCTGCAGATCAAAGGCCCCTTTCACACGGGGTGAATCTCTCTGCTGATCCCCGCTGAGCAGGCGAATGACAGGTCTGTCCTCTCTGTTGCTGCAGAGTGGACACAGACACAGCCCGCTGATTTCAATGGGACGGATGAATGGAAATGGACCGCTCGTTCGTTTCCACCAGATTGTCAGCTGATCCAATCCACTGGACGGATGGGGAACCGATCAGATGCTGGCGGGTGCCGGTCCATAGAAATCTATAGATGGACTGATCGGGTTCGACTGAAAGATGGACATCGGTCCATTCGTGTGAAAGGGGCCTAAAGGATGAACTTTGGTCTGAAGATGATGTCAGGCAGTTTTTTAAATAAAATGTTTCCCTGTTTAACCCCTTATTAACATTTAGTTTACTTTAATCATCTCTAATTAACTCCTTATTCAATTAGCATTTACAAGATGATTTTGTTTTTGTTCTTTTCTGTTTTATCAATCATTAATATTTAAACGTTTTTGTTTTTGTTTGTTTTGTTCATTAATATATATGCCTTTAACCTATATTTATACATTTCACGTTTTAAAAAAGCACAAAATGGAAAAAAAACACTTTATTTGTAAATAACTTGCCAATGATTTGTACCAGAATCATAATTTTGGTGTGCATTCTGGTATTCTGAAGTTGAGAAAAAGACAACTAGGAAGGGCTGACACCATTCAGTCTACAGAAATGTTGTAAGTCTTCAGCCCACAATAGGAAAGTAAGAGCTCAGTGAGATGCTACAGAAAGATACAAGGTAACATATTGTTACTTTTGTATCATTCTGTTCATTCATCTGCAGATCAAAGGCCCCTTTCACACGGGGTGAATCTCTCTGCTGATCTTCGCTGAGCAGGCAGATGACAGGTCTGTCCTCTCTGCTGCTGCAGAGCAGACACAGACACAGCTGATTTCAATGGGACGGATGAATGGAAATGGACCGCTCGTTCGTTTCCACCAGATTGTCAGCTGATCCAATCCACTGGACGGATGGGGAACCGATCAGATGCTGGCGGGTGCCGGTCCATAGAAATCTATGGATGGACTGATCGGGTTCGCCTGAAAGATGGACATCGGTCCATTCGTGTGAAAGGGGCCTAAAGGATGAACTTTGGTCTGAAGATGTTAGTCCTGTGTATGAGCAAAGTTAAGTGTTTTCATTTCTGAAGGGGCCCCGAAGCCTAAATGACTGTATGGCCCAAAGGTCCACGTAGCGTTTCTGCTACACACAAGTAACTGCTGTTAATCCTGTGTATGAACAAAAATGATTTCCTATTACAGGTTCTTGCACAGTGTTTTATATACTGTATAATGTACAGGAGGACAGGTCTCTGCCTAATTTATTTCAGGTACTTGTATAGCGCCATCAATGTACGCAGCACTTTACATATATATTGTACATTCACATCAGTCCCTCACCCTCAAGGGGCGTACAATCTAAGGTCCCTAACTCACATTCATACTAGAAACATTTTAGACAGGAGCCAATTAACCTCCCAGCATGTCTTTGGAGGATGGGAGGAAACCCACGCAGGCACAGGGAGAACATGCAAACTCCATGCAGGTGGTGCCGTGGTTGGGATTCAAACCAACGACCCCTAGTACCGCCAGGCAAAGGTGCTAACCACTTAACCACTGCGCTGTTTTTATTTCTGAAGGGGCCCCAAGGCCAAAATGGCTGCATGGCCCAAAGGTCCACATGCAGAAGAATCTGAATTCCTCAGCTTTTTGTCAATTTGCATGACACCGTTTCCCTTAAACTCAACGGCTTCCGGTCAATATTAATAGGATGAGTGTTACCTCGGTGAGGATGCTGATCTCTGGTGTAGTCTCATCCAAATCAACACGTGCCATCTTGTCTGAAAGGATATTGCTGCTTGCTTGAAGAAACAAATGTTTCATATCTAGGTTGAAGAGAAATACATGAGGAAGAAACCAGACAATAGATAACATGTTTTTAAATAATATTTGCTTTTAAAATACAGGTGGACCTCGGTTTACAAACACTTCGACTAATGTAGTTTTCGGTTTACAAATGAAAATCCATTGAAAATAATGAATCTTTTACAATTTTTTTACACAATACGAAGTGTAGGTCGGTGCCGATTTTTAAATGCAATTTCTGGCTTTTTTTTTCTTCAGTATAGCTCACAGAGCTGGCACGTTCCCTGGAGCTAAAGGAAACTTTGTTTCTGTTAAGAAACTAAAAGGAAACATTGTTTCTTTTAACTCCGGAAATAAACTAAAAGGAAGCATTGTTTCTTTTAACTCCGGAAATAAACTAAAAGGAAGCATTGTTTATTTTAACTCCAGAAATAAACTAAAAGGAAGCATCGTTTCTTTTAACTCCGGAAATAAATTAAAAGGAAACGTTGTTTCTTTTAACTCCGGAAATAAACTAAAAGGAAACATTGTTTCTTTTAACTCTGGAAATAAACTAAAAGGAAGCATTATTTTAACTCTGGAAATAAACTAAAAGGAAACATTGTTTCTTTTAACTCTGGAAATAAACTAAAAGGAAACATTATTTTAACTCCGGAAATAAACTAAAAGGAAACATTGTTTCTTTTAACTCTGGAAATAAACTAAAAGGAAACATTATGTTAACTCCGGAAATAAACTAAAAGGAAACATTGTTTCTTTTAACTCCGGAAATAAACTAAAAGGAAACATTGTTTCTTTTAACTCCGGAAATAAACTAAAAGGAAATGTTTCTTTTAACTCCGGAAATAAACTAAAAGGAAGCATTGTTTCTTTTAACTCCGGAAATAAACTAAAAGGAAGTGTTGTTTCTTTTAACTCTGGAAATAAACTAAAAGGAAACATTGTTTCTTTTAACTCCAGAAATAAACTAAACGGAAACGTTGTTTCTTTTAACTCCAGAAATAAACTAAAAGGAAACATTGTTTCTTTTACCTCCAGAAATAAACTAAAAGGAAGCACTGTTTCTTTTAACTCCAGAAATAAACTAAAAGGAAACATTGTTTCTTTTAACTCCAGAAATAAACTAAAAGGAAACATTGTTTCTTTTAACTCCGGAAATAAACTAAAAGGAAACGTTGTTTCTTTTAACTCCGGAAATAAACTAAAAGGAAACATTGTTTCTTTTAACTCCAGAAATAAACTAAAAGGAAGTGTTGTTTCTTTTAACTCCGGAAATAAACTAAAAGGAAACATTGTTTCTTTTAACTCCGGAAATAAACTAAAAGGAAACGTTGTTTCTTTTAACTCCGGAAATAAACTAAAAGGAAACGTTGTTTCTTTTAACTCCGGAAATAAACTAAAAGGAAACGTTGTTTCTTTTAACTCCGGAAATAAACTAAAAGGAAACATTGCTTCTTTACCTTTGGAAATAAACTAAAAGGAAACATTGTTTCTTTTAACTCTGGAAATAAACGAAAAGGAAACATTGCTTCTTTTAACTCTGGAAATAAACTAAAAGGAAACATTGTTTATTTTAACTACGGAAATAAACTAAAAGGAAACATTGTTTCTTTTAACTCCAGAAATAAACTAAAAGGAAGCATTGTTTCTTTTAACTCTGGAAATAAACTAAAATGAAACTCTTTCTTTTATCTTAGGGAAATTGACAGCTGATTCTCTGAACTATAGTGAAGAAATAAAAAGCTGGTAATTACATTTAAAAACCGGCACCGACCTATAGTGACAGCAACTTTTTTTAACTTTTTTCTGACCTCCAGAACAGATTAATTGGTTTTCAATGCATTCCTATGGGAAACCGCATTTCAGTTTACAATTTTTTTGCAATATGAAACGTCCCGGAGAACGCATTACATTCGTAAACCTGTATATGTAAACCCTCACCTTGTAAAACAGCAGTAAAATAAGGCAAAACATTAGTGTATATAGTTAAAAAATATTTATAATAATAATAAATAATATGTAATAAAAAAAAATTAAATTTTTTTTTGTTTCTTTATAAGTAATGACATTATCTCTGTTCTCAGCTGCAGAACGAGCTTGAACAGGTGGGGGTGGAGCTTGGGTGGGAGGATCAGCAGCAGGCAGAGAAAGAGCAGCACACTGAACTTATGTAAGTGTAAAAAAAGTGCTGCGCTACGTTATCAATAAATGCACAATCCCTACAGGATATAACTAAACCAAAAACACAGGACAGTGAACTAAAAAAGAAGAAATAGTGACTCAAAAAAAATTATTATTATATAAACCAACGTCCAATCAATTGGTGTTCTGCTGTGGACCCTCCTTGAGATAACGACCACCAAGTGCAGCTATCACAGGATTCAAGTGCAAACTCTCCTCCACCATAAATCTGATCACCTCCAGCAGTGTGACCTCACACTATACAATGTTTTGGTCTGACTGCACTGTTGGTCCCAAACAGGGGCGGACTGACCATTTGCAAACTCGGGCACTGCCCGAGGGCCCGGGGTCACTAGGGGGCCCCATGAGATGACTCTGGTACCTTTTTCATAGGCTTTTTTGAGTTTGGGCAAGGACACAGGGGCCCCATGATCCCCTATTGCCCGGGGGCCCCACGAGTTGTCAGTCCATCCCTGGTTCCAAACGTACTGGACTCTGAAGTTCAACTTGCTGAAGATTAACTTCAAGGATGCCCCCTCCAGATAACCACCTCAGGGTCAGCCGTAATTCCTCATAAACAAAAGCTCAACATAGTGCTTTATCCTTTAAATCTTTTATTGCACAATGAAGCACAATGAAGCTGAACAGGAAGTCCACTTCCTGTTCAGCTGCTAGAAGAACACCAGTGAAGACCTCCTTCCTTGCTTTGATACGCATACACCTGGGGTGATTGTTCCTTCAGCTGAGGTTTAAAAGTTAGATTGTCTCTGGGCAAAGGATTGTTTGAGTCCAAGAAACCATTCCTGTGTTGGCGGCATCAGAATTAATTGAGGAGCTTTTGCTTGCAGAATCCTGATCTTGGAATCCTACACCTAATTGGGAAGAGGAGGATCTGTTGCTGCATCCACAGAGGAGGGATCCACCATTCCTGCAACTGGACCAGCTTTATTCCCTTCTGGATTGAGGATCCATGAGCTCTAGATGCACACTGCGTTTATGTGTCTTGCTTCTGGTGAGTGCGTTTTTCAGCCGTTTCCACACGGATCACCAATTTTGAATCCTCATTTGTCACTGGACACATTCTTATGACCAAGACTTTTAGTGGACTTATATCTGTCTTATTATCACTACCTTTAGCGCTGCACTATTTTTATGTTATTCCATTTTAAGTACATATTGGTTGCTTAGAGTGCTTAGCCGCTTTCATGACTAGCGCTCACTGTTGTTCTCCCTATTTGATATTTACTAAAACAATTGTATTTCCATGTTCTGTGTACTGTGGGAGACCGGATATAGTGAATGCAGGGTCTGGGGAGACCGGATATAGTGAATGCGGGGTCCGGGGATACCAGATATAGTGAATGCAGGGTCCGGGGAGAGCGGATACAGTGAATGCAGGGTCCGGGGAGACCGGATATAGTGAATGCAGGGTCCGGGGAGACCAGATATAGTGAATGCGGGGTCCGGGGATACCAGATATAGTGAATGCGGGGTCCGGGGAGAGCGGATATAGTGAATGCGGGGTCCGGGGAGACCGGATATAGTGAATGCAGGATCCGGGGAGACCGGATATAGTGAATGCGGGGTCCGGGGAGACCGGATATAGTGAATGCGGGGTCCGGGGAGAGCGGATATAGTGAATGCGGGGTCCGGGGAGAGTAGATATAGTGAATGCGGGGTCCAGGGAGACCAGATATAGTGAATGCGGGGTCCGGGGAGAGCGGATATAGTGAATGCAGGGTCCAGGGAGACCAGATATAGTGAATGCAGGGTCCAGAGCAGATATAGTGAATGCGGGGTCCACCAAACCCCCCCCCCCCCTGCTCCTGACAGGTGCCAATCCTGAACGGGGAGCAGGGGATGAAGCCTTAAAGTGGAACTTTGTCTTTTGGGTGGAGCTCCACTTTAACCCCTCACCCTCCAGAGGATTTCCCCCCTTCCTGACCAGGCGCAATATGGCGCTGCATTACTTTGATAATTAAGCAGTCATGCAACGCTGCACCCAAATTCAATTTACGTCCTTTTTCTCACGAATAGAGCTTTCTTTTGGTGGTATTTGATCGCCTGTGCATTTTTTATTTTTTACGCTATAAAAAAAGACAATTTTGATATAAAACATGTCCAGTAAAAAATGTTTTCATTGGTTTACCTGAAAGTTATAGCATCTACCAGGCCCAGACTGGGGCAAAAAATAGGCTCAGGCATTTTAGACTGAGCAGCCAATTTCCGGGGGGGGGGCGATCCAAGGGCATTCACGGGGTGACGGAATATTCACGAAGTCGGTCCTCCGCACTGTAATATAAGAGGGCACTGTGATATAAAGGGGACTGCACTATAAAGGGGCACTGTATTTATTATAGTGGCCCTTTACAGCACAGTCCCCTTTATATCACAGTGCCCCTTTAGATTACGGAGCCCCTAGAGATCTAATCACAATGCCCCCTATATATTCAAAGAGATGGCCCAATCTAGCAAAGAGACATCCCCATATAGCAAAGATGGTATGTCTCTATGCTGGATGGGGATGTCCCTTCTTGGACTGGACTGTCTCTTTGCTGGATTGGGATGTCTCTTTGCTGGACAGGGATGTCTTTTTGTTGGATGGGGATGTCCCTTCTTGGACTGGGCTGTCTCTTTGCTGGATTGGGATGTCTCTTTGCTGGACCCAACTGGACAAAGGGAAAGCCCAGTCCAGCAAAGAGACAGCCCGTCCAGCAAAGAGACATCCCCATATAGCAAAGATGGGATATCTCTTTGCTGGACTGGGCTGTCTCTTTGCTGGACGGGCTGTCTCTTTGCTGGATTGAGATGAAAATAAAAAAAGGAAAACCATGGTGATTAAATACCACCAAAAGAAAAAATAATTAAAATGTGATATGGATACAGTGTGATTGTCATTCCCAGTGTGAGAGACCTGAACGCTCCCAGAAAGAGAGAACTGACACCCTCCCGTCATTATCTTATATGGCAGGCGGTTAAGAGAGCAATGGACGTCCTGTGTTATGTCTCTATCCTCTGAAGATACCGCTTACAGTGAAATGCGTTAGGGCAGGGCCAAACATGTGCCATTATTATGCACGCTGGCGGAATCCGGTGATGCTCATCATTTGTTATGTGCTTATGATTGTCTTCTTATTATACGTATATTGCCATATTACTTATAAAGCCCTCGGTTTTACCATCCTGCACTACGGTGGTCCCTTCTTGTTTTTAACTCCTCGGTGCTGAGCACTCTTACACCGGATCCAGATGGAGGGGCGTGTCTGAATATTTTGTGCCGTGGGACAGCAAAGGCGCTTCATGATCTCTATGTGGGATCGGTGTCTCCGGTAAGGAGCTCACCTTACATGTGGGTGGTGGGATTTCCTGGCCCCCTCTATTCCTGCAGCACTGAATGCTCTCTGTCTTACACTTTGAAGTGTGTCGTCTTTTCCTTTGGGATTTTCCATCTTGATTTTGTACCGTCCACCAGGATACTTATTCTTCTGTACACACATTTTGCACATTTGGTTGCTTTATTCATCTTTATCTTTGTTTGCAATATTGAATATTATATTTGTATTTATGCTTGTTTATTTATAATTGTCCATATATACATTGTCCATCCGTATGCAGATACACTCTTTTAATGTTTTTGGGGTTTTTTTTTCTATTTGAAGAGTGGAGTACTGGGTTATATCTAGAGATGAGCGAATCGAACCAGGCGAACCGGAATTCGATACGAATTTCAGGAAAAATTTGATTCACGGCGAATCCGAATATTTGCCTACTTCGGGTGCGCGAATCGGATTTTTCCCGATCAGCCGGCAAAAGTGTCCCTGCAGAGAGCTCCGCTATTTCTGACATTTCTCTGACAGTTCCTTCACATGTACAGCGGTTGAAACATTGTATCTATTAGTTTCCATTTAGGATACAGATGTTTCAACCGCTGTACATGTGAAGGAGCTGTCAGAGAACTGTCAGAAATAGAGGAACTCTGCACATACACTTTTTGCCGGTTTGGAATTCTTATTTTCATCCTACTTCTTCTTCTTCTTCTTCATCCTCATCCTCATCCTCAGAAGAAGAAGAAGAGGATGAGGATGAGGATGAAGAAGAAGAAGAAGAAGAAGAAGTAGGATGAAAATAAGAATAATTCCAAGCTGGCAAAAAGTGTATCTGCAGAGCTCCTCTAAGTGTATCTGCAGAATAGAGGAGCTCTGCAGATACACTTTTTGCCGGCTTGGAATTAATCTTATTTTCATCCTACATCTTCTTCTTCTTCTTCCTCTTCATCCTCATCCTCATCCTCTTCTTCTTCTTCTTCTGAGGATGAGGATGAAGAAGAAGAAGAAGAAGAAGTAGGATGAAAATAAGAATAATTCCAAGCCGGCAAAAAGTGTATCTGCAGAGCTCCTCTATTCTGCAGATACACTTAGAGGAGCTCTGCAGATACACTTTTTGCCGGCTTGGAATTATTCTTATTTTCATCCTACTTCTTCTTCTTCTTCTTCATCCTCATCCTCAGAAGAAGAAGAAGAGGATGAGGATGAGGATGAAGAAGAAGAAGAAGAAGAAGAAGTAGGATGAAAATAATAATAATTCCAAGCCGGCAAAAAGTGTATCTGCAGAGCTCCTCTAAGTGTATCTGCAGAATGTCATTTATGGAAACAAATAGATACAATGTTTCAACCGCTGTATGGAGTGAATGTCACAGAACTGTCAGAAATAGCCTGCAGAGCTCCTCTATTCTGCAGATACACTTAGAGGAGCTCTGCAGATACACTTTTTGCCGGCTTGGAATTATTCTTATTTTCATCCTACTTCTTCTTCTTCTTCTTCTTCTTCATCCTCATCCTCATCCTCATCCTCTTCTTCTTCTTCTGAGGATGAAGAAGAAGAAGAAGTAGGATGAAAATAAGAATAATTCCAAGCCGGCAAAAAGTGTATCTGCAGAGCTCCTCTAAGTGTATCTGCAGAATAGAGGAGCTCTGCAGATACACTTTTTGCCGGCTTGGAATTATTCTTATTTTCATCCTACTTCTTCTTCTTCTTCTTCATCCTCATCCTCATCCTCTTCTTCTTCTGAGGATGAGGATGAAGAAGAAGAAGAAGAAGTAGGATGAAAATAAGATTAATTCCAAGCCGGCAAAAAGTGTATCTGCAGAGTTCCTCTATTTCTGACAGTTCTCTGACAGTTCCTTCACATGTACAGCGGTTGAAACATCTGTTTCCGAATAAAAACATCTGTATCCTAAATGGAAACAAATAGATACAATGTTTCAACCGCTGTACATGTGAAGGAACTGTCAGAGAACTGTCAGAAATAGCGGAGCTCTCTGCAGGGACACTTTTGCCGGCTGATCGGGAAAAATCCGATTCGCGCACACGAAGTAGGCTAATATTCGGATTCGCCGCGAATCAAATTTTTCCTGAAATTCGTATCGAATTCCGGTTCGCCTGGTTCGATTCGCTCATCTCTAATGACAATGACCCAAAGCACACAGCAGAAATGATTCCACAGTGGTTGGAGGAGAAAAAGGGTGAATGTCCATGCATGACCTAGTCAGAGCCCAGACTTAAACCCCATTGAATATCTGTGGATTGACTGCAGTCCACAAATGGTCACCATCAAATATATGTGGATTGACTTGAAGACTGCAGTCCACAAGCGCTCACCATCTGTCAGGAAACTAGTGCAGCTCATGCAAATTCTTCAGTAGCTAATGCTCATGCATGTTGCCCTGACCTTGCTCTGTGGATTCTGGATTCTGACCTCAGCTCAAACAACTCTCTGCCTGATCTCCTGGTGCTGACCTCGGTTTGCCTCTGACTATCCTCTGCCAGATCTCCTGGTGCTGACCTCGGATTGCTACTGGACCTCAATCTGCTTGCTAACCTGGTACCAACCCTGTCCTGCCTCCTGACCACGCTGCTCTCTCACTATGTATGACCCTGGCTCATCTTGATTACATACCTGACCATGGCAGTTACCTTCTATTAAGCTATCGGCACCCATGCTTCTTTGAGCTCTGTCAAAACATTCAGGGGTGCATGGACCAGATCTGCAAGGGAAGCCCTCTCATCAACTCGGCCTTCAACCAAAGTACATGACACCATCAAATGTAACTGAACTTGAGTAGTTCTGCAAAGAAGAGCGGGCAAATATTGCAAAGTCTAGATGTGCAATGTTAGTAGAGACATATTCCAACAGACTAAAGGCTGGTGGTTCAACAAAATACTAACACAAGGGAGTGATCCTTTTTCCAACTCAATTATTCTGTTTTGAGATTTTTTTATTATTTGTTTTCTGACATTTTGGTGTTATATATTTCACTTGGATGTTATAAGTTTCTCTGAGTACATACAGCTAGGTAAAACAAAAACGGTGTCTGTCTTCATTTCAAGCTGCAAAGCAACAAAATGTGTAAAGGGGTGATCATTTTCTATGCACTCTCCAGTGTTAATAAGTCAACCCCTATGCTCTAAAGCTCCTCCAAATATAAAGGAATCCAGGAACAGTAGGTTTTCCTGCACTAACATTATTCCTCAGGTTTTACAGAAAAAAATAAAAAAAAGTGTTGGGAATGCAACAGCATGTACTATAATGTACTATATACAGTATTCTGTGTTAATATCACTTGACCAGTAGATGGCACTGTATACTAAAGGTTACTAGTTGTGTATATTTGAAAAATTGTTTGTTCCTCTCTATCTTCAGGAAGTAATATGTCTGCTGTGAAATGTGCTCTGTATGTTTGTAACTTAAGCCACACAAGTAAAGTCTGAATTCTGCTATCACTACCAGTGTCTTCTCTAACACATAACCAACAGGTTATGGGCCCAGCTCCAGACACTGGAAAAAGGAGAACTACAAGCAAGCAAGTAAGTGCTGTATTTACAATCCTACCAATTCACTGAAAGATGGCAAGTGCTTCAGATATGAAGTGTACAATAGCAAAGCTCAACAACACCAACTACCAGCTATGGAAGTTTAAGCTTGAAATGCTGTTATCCAAAGATGACTTGTGGCCGGTACTAGATACACACAGACCCAATGACAACCCGGAAGAATGGGACAGAAAAAACAGGCAAGCAAAAGCAGTCATAAGCCTGTTAGTGGAGGACGATCAACTCATTCATATAAGGAAAGAAAGCACAGCTAAAGGTATGTGGACTGCATTACAAAAACTGCATGAACGTGCAAACCTAAACAGTAAACTATATCTGCTATGCAAACTGTATAAGATGAGGCTGGAAAAAGGGCAGGAAATGGGTGAACATGTAAATGCTGTGCTAGAAATTGTGGACCAGCTGGGTGCAATAGGTGAAGAATTGAAAAGCAACCATGTTGTGTCAATACTTCTGTGCAGCCTTCCAGAATCATACAGTGCCCTTATAAATGCTCTAGAAACTAGACCGGAAACTGAACTGACTCTAGAATATGTTAAGGGGAAATTAATTGATGAATACAGCAGAAGAAAGGAAAATTTGCATAGTGAAGAGAACGAGAGACCAGAGGCAGCTCTGAAGGTGCATGAAGGCATAAGACAAAGCAAAGAAACCAGGGTATGTTTTCGCTGCAAAAAGGCCGGTCACCTGAAAAAGAACTGTTCAATCTGGAAAGCTGAGCAGCGAAAGCGGGAGCTACCCACAAGAGAAAGAGCTAAAGCGGTCATGAAAGAAAATGAAAGTGCATCATGGAGTGGTACTTTTAAAGTGACTCAGAATAGTACCTCACATGGATGGTACATTGATTCAGGGGCAACAAGTCACATGACAAGCCACGAGACATTCTTCACAGAAATTGATTTTAGTGTAAAAGATAAAGTCTTCCTAGCAAATGGGAAAAGTATTACAGCGGAAGGTAAAGGTCAGGGATTTCTGAACTGCAAAACGCCATCAGGGGGCAAGCAGAGCATCCTTGTAAAGAATGTTCTATATGTTCCAAGCCTAGAAGGAAGCCTCCTATTAGTTAAAACCCTTGCAAGCAATGGACTCACTGTCCAGTTCAGAGGTGCACAGAGGTGCACAATTCAAAATGGAAAGCAAATCCTAGCAAGAGGAAGATTAAATGAACATCTGTACAAACTCGTCACTGAAAGTGAGAAGGCTAATGCGGCAACTCATAACCCACATGACAAGTGCATCCACCTGTGAAACCCAGAAGCTATAAAGGACTTTGCAAAGAGAGGTCTATCAATAGACATGAAAATATTGCCTTGCCATACACTCAGCAAGTGCACGTGTTGCATCAAAGCAAAGGCCACCCGAACCCCTCTTCCACAGACCAGTCAGAGTAAAACCATTAAACCCATGGAACTGATACACAGTGATGTGTGCGGACCAATGAAAACTAGAGATGAGCGAAGAAATGAAAAATTCGATTCGGCTGATTCGGCGAATTCCAGTATGAAATTCGATTCGATGCGAATTTCTCCGCTACGAAGATGACTTATAAAAAGGGTTTCTAGGCTTCAGAGAGCCTTTAAATTAGTGCAGAACACTGTACCTTTAATTTAAATGCCCTTGGAGATGAGGAAGGAGAAGGAGAAGGAGAAGGAGAAGGAGAAGGATAAGAAGAAGGAGAAGGAGAAGGATGAGAAGAAGGAGAAGGAGAAGGATGAGAAGAAGGAGAAGGATGAGAAGAAGGAGAAGGATGAGAAGAAGGAGAAGGAGAAGGAGAAGGATGAGAAGAAGGAGAAGAAGGATGAGAAGAAGGAGAAGGATGAGAAGAAGGAGAAGGAGAAGGATGAGAAGAAGGAGAAGGATGAGAAGAAGGAGAAGGAGAAGGATGAGAAGGAGAAGGATGAGAAGAAGGAGAAGGAGAAGGATGAGAAGAAGGAGAAGGATGAGAAGAAGGAGAAGGATGAGAAGAAGGAGAAGGATGAGAAGAAGGAGAAGGAGAAGGATGAGAAGAAGGAGAAGGAGAAGGATGAGAAGAAGAAGGATGAGAAGAAGGAGAAGGAGAAGGATGAGAAGAAGGAGAAGGATGAGAAGAAGGAGAAGGAGAAGGATGAGAAGAAGGAGAAGGATGAGAAGAAGGAGAAGGATGAGAAGAAGGAGAAGGATGAGAAGAAGGAGAAGGAGAAGGATGAGAAGAAGGAGAAGGATGAGAAGAAGGAGAAGGATGAGAAGAAGGAGAAGGAGAAGGATGAGAAGAAGGAGAAGGAGAAGGATGAGAAGAAGGAGAAGGAGAAGGATGAGAAGAAGGAGAAGAAGGATGAGAAGAAGGAGAAGAAGGATGAGAAGAAGGAGAAGGATGAGAAGAAGGAGAAGGAGAAGGATGAGAAGAAGGAGAAGGAGAAGGATGAGAAGAAGAAGGATGAGAAGAAGGAGAAGGAGAAGGAGAAGGATGAGAAGAAGGAGAAGGATGAGAAGAAGGAGAAGGAGAAGAAGAAGGATGAGAAGAAGGAGAAGGAGAAGGAGAAGGAGAAGGATGAGAAGGAGAAGGATGAGCAGAAGGAGAAGGATGAGGAGAAGGATGAGAAGAAGGAGAAGGATGAGAAGAAGGAGAAGGATGAGAAGAAGGAGAAGGATGAGGAGAAGGAGAAGGATGAGAAGAAGGAGAAGGATGAGAAGAAGGAGAAGGAGAAGGATGAGAAGAAGGAGAAGGAGAAGGATGAGAAGAAGGAGAAGGATGAGAAGATGGAGAAGGAGAAGGATGAGAAGAAGGAGAAGGAGAAGGATGAGAAGAAGGAGAAGGATGAGGAGAAGGAGAAGGATGAGGAGAAGGAGAAGGATGAGAAGAAGGAGAAGGATGAGAAGAAGGAGAAGGAGAAGGATGAGAAGAAGGAGAAGGATGAGAAGAAGGAGAAGGATGAGAAGAAGGAGAAGGATGAGAAGAAGGAGAAGGAGAAGGATGAGAAGAAGGAGAAGGATGAGAAGAAGGAGAAGGATGAGAAGAAGGAGAAGGAGAAGGATGAGAAGGAGAAGGAGAAGGAGAAGGATGAGAAGAAGGAGAAGGATGAGAAGAAGGAGAAGGATGAGAAGGAGAAGGAGAAGCAGAAGAAGAAGGATGAGAAGAAGGAAAAGGAGAAGGATGAGAAGATGGAGAAGGAGAAGGATGAGAAGAAGGAGAAGGAGAAGGATGAGAAGAAGGAGAAGGAGAAGGATGAGAAGAAGGAGAAGGATGAGAAGAAGGATGAGAAGAAGGAGAAGGATGAGAAGAAGGAGAAGGATGAGAAGAAGGAGAAGGATGAGAAGAAGGAGAAGGATGAGAAGAAGGATGAGAAGAAGGATGAGAAGAAGGAGAAGGATGAGAAGAAGGACAGTTCTGTGACAGTTTCTGTCTATTTCTGACAGTTCTGGGACATTCACTCCATACAGCGGTTTCAACCGCTGTATGGAGGGAATGTCATAGAACTGTCAGAAATAGACTATTTATGACAGTTCTGGGACATTCCTTCCATACAGCGGTTGAAACATTGTGTCAGGGATCCCCGCGGCGCTGGTCCCGGCGCAGGCGCAGTGCGCCGCTCTCAGCAGGGACGCGGGCATCAGTTCCTGGCCGACCGCGGCATTCGGGCTTGCGCATGCGCAGTAGGAACCGCGGTCGCGCGCCGGGCACCAATGACAGCGCAGGGCGCGATATTTAAACGGCCCTGAGCTGTCATTCAGTGCCTTCTGGTCTCTTCTGCATACCTGTACCTGTGATCCTGTTTCCTGTAAGTTGCTGACCCGGATTGGACCTGACCCTTGCTGCATTCTCCTACCCCGACCCCTGGCTTGCCTGACTTCTCTCCTGGATGCCCCTTACTAGATCTGACCTCCTGTTGCTGACCTGGCGTGTGACCCGACTATTCTCTGCCCGCTGCTTTGTACCGCACCGTCCCCACTGTTACCGACCCGGCTGTCTGACCTTGCACCTGCTCATCCATCCATCCATCCATCCCACCGGGGTCTTCTGACCTCCTCACATCAGGCTCTTCCCCGTGGGAGCCCCTGGCGAATACCCCTCCCACTGACAGGCGTACTCAGGGGCCACGACCTGGTCTCAGGGTACTCCCAGTCCATCCCCACCATCAGGGGCTCTGGTGAACAAGTACTCTGGGGCTTAGACTCCGTGCCCTGGGTGCGACTAATCAGTGGAGTGCTAGTGGTACCGTCAGGCGGTCCCTTACAGTACCAGAAGGCCATGACTGAGCCTGGAGGAGGGTCCGCCCCGCTGGAAGAGATTTGCAGGCACCTGTCGGCCCTGACACAGGGTGTAGCGGCCCTGCAGGACAGGTACATGCATCTGGAAAACCGCTTCCAGACCCTCCCGGTATCTGATCCTACAACACAGGCATCTGACTCTGCGCCTCCAGCTGGAGAGGCTGCTGAGCCGGCCACGGGGGTGTCTGCTTCACCTACTATGGCAGAACCCCGAGTACCCTTGCCGGAGCGTTTTCGCGGAGACCGCACTCGCTTCCGGTCTTTTCGTGATTCATGCCTCCTATTTTTTGAGTTACAACCCCGCACCTTCGTGTCTGAATCGGTTAAGGTGGGATTTATCATCTCCCTATTGCAGGACGAACCCCAGGACTGGGCCCATCGGTTAAGGGAAAACCGTGACCCTCACCTAGGGACGGTAAATGACTTTTTTGGGGCAATGACCACCTTGTACGATGACCCACAGCGGGCAGCCTCCGCCGAAGCGACGCTATACACGCTTAGACAGGGCCGCAGGGCGGCGGAGGAGTATGCTTCAGAATTTAGACGTTGGATGGGGGACACACGCTGGAACGAGGTCGCTCTGCGACACCAGTTCCGTATGGGTCTTTCGGAATCTCTGAAAGACGAGCTGGCCCGAGTAGGGGTACCCGAGTCATTAGAAGACCTTATTACGCTGACAATTCAAATCGACCGGAGACTGCGGGAACGCAGATGTGAGAGGTCCGGTCAGGGTCGCGGAAATGCTTGGGCTCCGGTCCAAGGGCCCGATCCACTAACCGGACGGAATACTCAGAGCCCACCGTCCGGAGACACTCTGGAACCAATGCAGCTGGGTCTGGCTCGGCCTAAATTATCACCCGAGGAACGCCAACGGAGAAGATCCCTGAACCTCTGCCTTTACTGTGGCGAAGCCGGTCATATGGTGCGATCCTGCCCTCTGAAAATGAGTAAGTCAACCTCCTTTTCTTCCCTTTCTATTGGCAATATCAGTCCCTCCCAGTACTTGGTTGTCCCCCTCTCCTTTCAGCTCCCAGAAAGGATTGTGGAGGTGACAGCCATAGTCGACTCGGGGGCGTGCAGTTGTTTCCTGGATTTAGACTTCGCCCACCGGCAGGGGATTCCCCTTCAGCCCAGAAAGAGGGGTCTTAACATATTTTTGGCAGATGGCTCCCAGATTAAATCTGGAATGGTTAATCAGGAGACCCCCCTTATCACCACCACAATTGCCAATCAGCATCAGGAGTTCCTCCGCCTGGATGCCATTGCGTCACCCCTTTTCCCAGTCATTCTGGGGCTCCCTTGGTTGCGGGCTCATAACCCCCAGATTGACTGGGAAACTGGCTCTATACAGTTCCCTTCTCCATACTGTCAGGGACACTGTCGCACATCGGGCCCAGCAACCCCCCAGGTCCTGCTATGCTCTGAAGGGGACTCAGACCTTAAACTGGTTATTCCCGCAGTATATCATGATTTCTTGGACGTTTTCAGTAAGCGAGGGGCAGAGACCCTGCCCCCCCACCGCCCCTATGACTGTCCCATCGACCTGTTGCCTGGGGCCGAGATTCCTTTTGGGCGGATTTTCCCCCTATCTGAACGTGAATTGGGGACCCTGAGGGAATATATTGAGGATAGTCTCCAAAAGGGATTCATCCGCCCCTCCACGTCACCAGCAGGGGCGGGAATCTTCTTTGTGGAGAAAAAAGACAAATCACTAAGACCCTGCATCGATTATCGTGAGTTAAACAAAGTCACGATTAAAAATCGTTACCCTTTGCCCCTGGTTCCAGAGCTATTTCAGAGCCTGAAGTCTGCGGCCATATTTACTAAATTGGATCTGAGGGGGGCCTATAACCTGGTCCGAATAAGAGAGGGGGACGAGTGGAAGACGGCATTCCGTACCCGGTTTGGGCACTTTGAATACCTGGTCATGCCATTTGGGCTGTGCAATGCCCCAGCCACATTTCAGCATTTCGTGAACGATGTGTTCAGGGATTACCTCGACATTTTTGTAATCGTATACCTAGATGACATACTGATCTTTTCACCCTCATTGAAGGATCATAGGATACACGTGGCAAAGGTATTAAGGAGGTTGCGCCAGCATGGGTTGTATGCCAAGGCTGACAAGTGCAGCTTTGAGCAGTCTAGCATCACGTTTTTGGGTCTGATTATCTCCACCACGGGGGTCGCGATGGACCCTCAGAAGGTCTCTGCAATTTTGGATTGGCCTGCGCCCACGGATAAAAAGGGCGTCCAGCGTTTTGTTGGGTTCGCAAATTTCTATCGGAAATTCATTAGGAACTTCTCGGGTCTGGTCTCCCCCATAACTCAGTTAACCAAGCTTGGAACCCGTTTCCAATGGACGCCGGAGGCCCAGGGAGCTTTTGAAGCCCTGAAGAAGCTGTTTACTACGGCACCCATTCTGGGCCATCCAGATGCTTCCCTGCCATACATCTTGGAAGTAGATGCGTCCGAGAACGCAGTGGGTTCCATCCTGTCCCAGCGGAGAGGCCCCAAAGAACTTCTACATCCCGTAGCGTTCTTTTCCAGGAAGCTTACTCCAGCCGAGAAGAATTATGATATCGGCGATCGTGAATTGTTGGCCATCAAGACGGCACTAGAAGAATGGAGGTACTTGCTGGAAGGTGCCACACACCCTATTTTGATCTTCACCGACCATAAGAACCTCGAGTATCTGAGAACCGCCAAGCGGTTACGGCCACGGCAGGCAAGATGGGCACTGTTTTTCTCCAGGTTCACATTTCATATTACCTACAGACCGGGGTCCAAGAACACGAAACCCGACGCACTGTCACGCATGTTCGAGGACCCCAAGGAAGAACCAACTCCCGATACCATTCTATCCTCAGGGAACTTCTTGGCCCTCCAGACAGATCTACGGTCAAAGCTGATGGACGCATCCACGGCTATGTCAACCCTTCCTGGGGTGTCCCTCCAGAACAAGGGGGGACTCCTATGGAAGGAGGGGTTGATCGTGGTGCCGGAAGAGGTCCGAACCCAGGTTTTGGGACATTGTCACGACCACCCGTTGGCGGGACACTTTGGCCCAGCAAAGACCCTGGAGCTTCTTCAACGTTCTTTTTGGTGGCCAAACATGGCAAAGGACTGCAAACGTTATGTGAATTCCTGTACTCTCTGCCAAAGGAACAAACCTTCAAGGAGCAAGGCTTGGGGACTGCTGCGACCTCTGCCGATCCCCGAACGACCATGGCAGAAGATCGCAATGGACTTTATAGTCGAGCTCCCTCCATCCCAAGGCCACACCGCCATCCTCGTGGTCATCGATCGACTATCTAAGATGGCCCACTTCTTGCCATTGAAGAATACCCCGTCAGCGTCCGAAACTGCACGAGTTTTTATTCAGGAAATCGTGAGACTACATGGAGTCCCAGAAGACATTGTATCCGACCGAGGGGTTCAATTTACGTCTAAGTTTTGGAGAGCCCTATGCAAGGCATTGGATATCAAGTTATCCCTCTCCTCCGCATTCCATCCGCAGACCAACGGACAAACAGAGAGGACAAACCAGACCCTGGAGCAATACCTGCGTTGTTACACTTCCTTCCTACAGGATGACTGGCTATCGCTCTTACCCCTGGCAGAATTTGCCTATAATAACACTAACCATTCAGCAACGGGGCAATCCCCGTTTTTTTCAAACTACGGATTCCATCCTGTCTTTCTCCCTGATCTGGTCTCGGAATGCCCAGTTCCGGCAACACAAGACGCACTTGCATTTTTCTCCTCCAACAACAAACTACTGCAGGAGGCCATCGCGAGGGCCCAGGAGGATAACAAGAAGGCGTTTGATAAGAAACGAAGGGGGGACCTGGTGCTGCAGCCTGGGGATAAGGTCTGGTTGGCAACGACAAATTTGAAAATGTTGTGTCCGTCAAGAAAATTGGGACCGAAGTTTGTAGGCCCTTTTTGTGTGAAGCGAATGATCAACGAAGTGGCATATGAGCTCATCCTCCCTGAGACGTTCAAGATCCATCCAGTGTTCCACGTATCCCTGCTGAAACCAGTTGTCCCTGACCATTTTCCAGATCGAGAGTCCAGACCTCCGGAGGCCATAACTATCGAAGAGCAAGAGGAATTCGAGGTAGAAGCAATTCTGAAGTGCCGAAGGAGGGGGGGTCAGACCCAGTTCCTAATCAAATGGAAAGGTTATGGTCCGGAGGACAACTCCTGGGAACCTATCCAACATGTCCATGCACCTAGGCTTGTCCGGGAGTTTCTTCGTGATCACCCGTGGTGGAGAGATCGAATGGGCACCCGGAGGTTGCCCGTAGGGGGGGGGCAATGTCAGGGATCCCCGCGGCGCTGGTCCCGGCGCAGGCGCAGTGCGCCGCTCTCAGCAGGGACGCGGGCATCAGTTCCTGGCCGACCGCGGCATTCGGGCTTGCGCATGCGCAGTAGGAACCGCGGTCGCGCGCCGGGCACCAATGACAGCGCAGGGCGCGATATTTAAACGGCCCTGAGCTGTCATTCAGTGCCTTCTGGTCTCTTCTGCATACCTGTACCTGTGATCCTGTTTCCTGTAAGTTGCTGACCCGGATTGGACCTGACCCTTGCTGCATTCTCCTACCCCGACCCCTGGCTTGCCTGACTTCTCCCCTGGATGCCCCTTACTAGATCTGACCTCCTGTTGCTGACCTGGCGTGTGACCCGACTATTCTCTGCCCGCTGCTTTGTACCGCACCGTCCCCACTGTTACCGACCCGGCTGTCTGCCCTTGCACCTGCTCATCCATCCATCCATCCATCCCACCGGGGTCTTCTGACCTCCTCACATCAGGCTCTTCCCCGTGGGAGCCCCTGGCGAATACCCCTCCCACTGACAGGCGTACTCAGGGGCCACGACCTGGTCTCAGGGTACTCCCAGTCCATCCCCACCATCAGGGGCTCTGGTGAACAAGTACTCTGGGGCTTAGACTCCGTGCCCTGGGTGCGACTAATCAGTGGAGTGCTAGTGGTACCGTCAGGTGGTCCCTTACACATTGTATCTATTTGTTTCCATAAATGGATCCATTTATGGAAACAAATAGATACAATGTTTCAACCGCTGTATGGAAGGACAGTCCCAGAACTGTCATTAATAGTCTATTTCTGACAGTTCTATGACATTCCCTCCATACAGCGGTTGAAACCGCTGTATGGAGTGATTGTCCCAGAACTGTCATAAATAGTCTATTTCTGACAGTTCTGGGACATTCACTCCATATAGCTGTTTCAACCGCTGTATGGAGGGAATGTCATAGAACTGTCAGAAATAGACTATTAATGACAGTTCTGGGACTGTCCTTCCATACAGCGGTTGAAACATTGTATCTATTTGTTTCCATAAATGGATCCATTTATGGAAACAAATAGATACAATGTTTCAACCGCTGTATGGAAGGACAGTCCCAGAACTGTCATTGATAGTCTATTTCTGACAGTTCTATGACATTCCCTCCATACAGCGGTTGAAACCGCTGTATGGAGTGAATGTCCCAGAACTGTCAGAAATAGTCTATTTATGACAGTTCTGGGACATTCCCTCCATACAGCGGTTTCCGGCAAAAAGTGTATGTGCAGAGTTCCTCTATTCTGCAGATACACTTAGAGGAGCTCTGCAGATACACTTAGAGGAGCTCTGCACATACACTTTTTGCCGGCTTGGAATTATTCTTATTTTCATCCTACTTCTTCTTCTTCTTCTTCTTCTTCTTCTTCTTCATCCTCATCCTCATCCTCTTCTTCTTCTTCTGAGGATGAGGATGAAGAAGAAGAAGAAGAAGTAGGATGAAAATAAGATTAATTCCAAACCGGCAAAAAGTGTATCTGCAGAGCTCCTCTAAGTGTATCTGCAGAATAGAGGAACTCTGCACATACACTTTTTGCCGGCTTGGAATTATTCTTATTTTCATCCTACTTCTTCTTCATCCTCATCCTCTTCTTCTTCTTCTGAGGATGAGGATGAAGAAGAAGAAGAAGAAGTAGGATGAAAATAAGATTAATTCCAAGCCGGCAAAAAGTGTATGTGCAGAGCTCCTCTAAGTGTATCTGCAGAGCTCCTCTAAGTGTATCTGCAGAATAGAGGAACTCTGCACATACACTTTTTGCCGGCTTGGAATTATTCTTCTTTTCATCCTACTTCTTCTTCTTCATCCTCATCCTCATCCTCAGAAGAAGAGGATGAGGATGAGGATGAAGAAGAAGAAGAAGAAGAAGAAGAAGAAGTAGGATGAAAAGAAGAATAATTCCAAGCCGGCAAAAAGTGTATGTGCAGAGTTCCTCTATTTCTGACAGTTCTCTCACAGCTTCTTCACATGTACAGCGGTTGAAACATCTGTATCCTAAATGTAAACTAATAGATACAATGTTTCAACCGCTAAACATGTGTTCCTTCTGTCAGAGAACTGTCAGAAATAGCGGAGCTCACTGCAGGGACACTTTTGCCGGCTGATCGGGAAATCTTCGATTCGCGCACCCGAAGTAGGCAAAATTTCGGTTTCGACGCGAATCGAATATTTCCTGAAATTCGACTCGAATTCCGGTTCGCCTGGTTCGATTCGCTCATCTCTAATGAAAACCATCACACCTGGCGGGAACAGATATTTACTGACTTTCATTGACGATTATTCCAGGTACACAATAATGTATCTAATGAAGCACAAAAGTGAGACATTAGAAAAACTTCAAGAGTTTGTAGCTATGACAAGCAACAAGTTTCAAAGGAAACCTGAAATAATACGCACTGACAATGGAGGGGAATATATGAATAAATAGATGGAATCATACCTAAAGAAACAAGGTATTATACACCAAACAACTGTACCATACACTCCTGAGCAAAACGGTGTAGCTGAAAGAAAGAATCGCACTCTTGTAGAAATGACCAGATGTATGATTACGGACGCTGCCTTACCTAACAAATACTGGGGAGAAGCAATAATGACTGCAACATACCTACAAAACAGGCTCCCATCAAAAGCTATTGAGAGTACACCATATGAAATGTGGAATGGATCAAAACCTAACGTAGGACACATCAGAGTGTTTGGCTGTAAAGCATATGCCCACATTCCAAGTCAGAAACGCTCCAAGTTGGAGAACAAAGCCATAGAAGGCATTCTGGTGGGCTACAGTGAGCAGAGTAAGGGATATAGAATCCTTTGTCCAAAGACCAACAAGGTCACAGTAAGCCGCAGTGTTTATTTTGATGAAAGTGAAGCATCAGATAATACAATTCTTGAAAAATATGGAGAGGATTTACACGCTGAATCGGCAAGAGACACTGACCCATGCGAAGCAGGACAAGAGCCAGAACAAGAAGTGGAACTTACAATCAACAAGCCAATAGAACCCACTGAACAACAAGAAATCAGAAGATCCTCTCGAATGACAAAAGGGATACCACCCCGCAGGTTATCATACGCTGCTAAAACACATCAAACACAGGAGCCAACATCCTGGGAAGACATAGAAACTTTGCCGAGAAGGAAAGCCGATCAGTGGAGAAAAGCAGCTGAAGAAGAAATAAAATCACTTCAAGAAAATAAAACTTGGTCACTAACAGAACTCCCTCCTGGTTGCAAAACCATCGGAAGCAAATGGACTTTTAAAGTGAAATATGATGCAGAAGGAAACATCTATAGATACAAAGCAAGATTAGTTGCCAAGGGATACTCCCAGAAATTTGGAGAAGATTACGATGAGACATTTGCTCCAGTTGTGAAACATTCTACCATAAGGACACTCCTTAGTATTGCTGCTGGAAAGGGAATGCAAGTAAAGCATCTAGATGTCAAAACTGCCTTTTTGTATGGAGACATCAAGGAGGATCTGTACATGGAACAGCCACCAGGCTTTGAGAAAGAAAAGAACCTTGTATGCAAACTGCAAAAGAGCATCTACGGGCTCAAGCAAGCGGCGAGAGCATGGAATGAAAAAGTGAACGAAATACTCAGAAAAGAAGGGTTCTCAAAAAGTAAAGCAGATCCATGTCTGTATTCAAAGAATCAAGAGAACAAATGGACATACATCCTAATATACGTCGATGACATCTTGACGTGTTTTGAACAAGAAGGGGACTATGACCAAATAGTTCACAAACTGAAACAAAATTTTGAAATTAAAGAGTTGGGGAACATTACTCACTACCTAGGAATTCAAATAGAGCGGGAAGAGGATGGAAGCTATCTTCTTAACCAAAATCAGAAAATTACAGAAATGTTAGAACAGTTTTGCATGCAAGATGCAAATGAAGTGAAAACACCAATGGAACCAGATTATCCAAAAACAAGGGAACGTCATTGTTTTCTACAAAAGAGACTAAATGTCATATAATTATGCACATGCCGTTGAGAAGGGGTGTTGGGAATGCAACAGCATGTACTATAATGTACTATATACAGTATTCTGTGTTAATATCACTTGACCAGTAGATGGCACTGTACACTAAAGGTTACTAGTTGTATATATTTGAAAAATTGTTTGTTCCTCTCTATCTTCAGGAAGTAATATGTCTGCTGTGAAATGTGCTCTGTATGTTTGTAACTTAAGCCACACAAGTAAAGTCTGAATTCTGCTATCACTACCAGTGTCTTCTATAACACATAACCAACAAAAAGTAAGAAAGAAAAAAAAATATTTGCAAATCTACCCCATGAACACAATTCACCTAGAGGAGATTGTCAACATATTACAATGAAATCCATGCAGGAAAACATACATAAAGTGTAAAGCAATACACACTCTGGTGACCCTCTTGTGGGGATAAGGTTGGGGTATTCACCTGAATATATCTCCAAAAACATCTGGAGTCACTACAGCACCAAAATCCTGGAACTAGAGACATAATGAACAAGAAATTAATTCATATATCAGAAAGATAGATCAATATGATACATACATAGATAGATACAGTGAATATAAAAAGTCTACACACCCCTGTTAATGTCAGGTTTCGGTAAAGAAAAAAAATGAGACAAAGATAAATCATTTCTGAACTTTTTCCACCTTTAATGTGACCTATAAACTGTACAACTCAGTTGAACAATGACCTGAAATCTTTCAGGTGGAGAGAAGTAAAAATAAAAAACTAAAATAATGTGGTTGCATAAGTGTGCACACCCTTAAACTAATCCTTTGTTGATGCCCCTTTTGATGTTATTCCAGCACTCAGTCTTTTTGGGGAGGAGTCTATCAGCATGGCACATCCTGACTCGGCGATATTTGCCCGCTCTTCCTTGCAAAAACACTCTAAACCTGTCAGATTGTGATGGCATCTCCTGTGCACAGCCCTCTTCAGATCACCCCACAGATTTTCCATTGGATTCAGGTCTGGGCTCTGGCTGGGTCATTCTAAAACTTTCATCTGATTCTGGTGAAGCCACTCCTTTGTTGATTTGGATGTATGCTTTGGGTCGTTGTCATGCTGAAAGATGAAG